>NC_091310.1:3391981-3580914 GCF_038502225.1 Cherax quadricarinatus | reverse complement strand
CCCTTCCTCAGCCCTCTGGACAACAGTTTTGGTAATCCCGCACCTCCGCCTAACTTCCAAATTACGAATTCTCTGCATTATATTCACACCACACATTGCCCTCAGACATGACATCTCCACTGCCTCCAGCCTTCTCCTCGCTGCAACATTCATCACCCATGCTTCACACCCATATAAGAGCGTTGGTAAAACTATACTCTCATACATTCCCCTCTTTGCCTTCAAGGACAAAGTTCTTTGTCTCCACAGACTCTTAAGTGCACCACTCACCCTTTTCCCGTCATCAATTCTATGATTCACCTCATCTTTCATAGACCCATCCGCTGACACGTCCACTCCCAAATATCTGAATACATTCACCTCCTCCATACTCTCTCCCTCCAATCTGATATCCAATCTTTCATCACCTAATCTTTTTGTTATCCTCATTACCTTACTCTTTCCTGTATTCACTTTTAATTTTCTTCGTTTGCACACCCTACCAAATTCATCCACCAATCTCTGCAACTTCTCTTCAGAATCTCCCAAGAGCACATTGTCATCAGCAAAGAGCAGCTGTGACAACTCCCACTTTGTGTGTGATTCTTTATCTTTTAACTCCACGCCTCTTGCCAAGACCCTCGCATTTACTTCTCTTACAACCCCATCTATAAATATATTAAACAACCACGGTGACATATATATATATATATATATATATATATATATATGTATATATATATATATATATATATATATATATATATATATATATATATATATATATATAATATGTTTCCATTAAACGCAGTTTCTGGTCACTCGTCTTTCTCTTCTTCCTCATCCCATCTTCAGTCTTTTCATAGCTTCTTCTCTTTTCGCTGTTTTTCTGGTCTTATCCCCTCCACAGTGATGGAGGGAGCACCGTATTAGCTGCAGATTTACAAGCAGACTCAAATAGGAAATAAGCACGTAAATGGTCCATCATTTTTCAGAAGCACTGGCCTGAGCATGACGTTTTTCTTACAGTTGGAATTATAGCTTGGTATATTTTTTTCAATTTACAGGGAATAAAAATTTGAGTAGATGCGAATGAATACGAATATATCGTACAATGATTTGAAGAACGGAGGTAAATCGCAAGCTGCAGGTTTGCAAGCGGACTCCAGCAGGAAATTTATCATTTTTCAGATGCACTGGCCAAAGCATGCCTCTTTTTACACTCAGAATTTTAGCTTGATTAATTTCTTTTAATTTACAAGTAATAAAAATTCAAGCAGATTTCAATGAATGCAAATATATCGTGTTAGAGAGTGGAGGGATATCGTGAGAAGTTGTGGGGGGTTACGGTTGTGGTTATCTTGGAGGTGTTGGGGTGATGAGAGTATCAATGGTGCTTGTAGGGTTGACAGAAGTTGTGGTTGCTGGTGGTTTGGTTTGGGTAGTAATGTGTTGCTCTTTGTGTTGATGAACAATGTCAGTACAGTAGTGTTGATGACGTTTAAGATGTTATTTAAGTGAGACGTCTGGAATGTATTTAGCAGATTATTATATTTTTTGAAGCGAAGTGATGAATTCTTTACACGTTCACAGTTGAGATGAAGAAACTACAGGTATGTATTGATTTACAGGCAACGTTATCAGCTTGGAGAAGAGCGCCTTCAGGTTTTCATCGAATGAAATGTCATCTCAAATATTCTTCATTGGTAGATAAATGTGTTCAATAAACCATTTTGGTGATTCCCAAGAAGATAGTAAACTGCCTGGTGATAACATATTCGTCTTACCATCTCAATAATTACACCTTGACATAAGAACATAAGAACATAAGAAAGGAGGAACACTGCAGGAGGCCTGTTGGCCCATACTTGGAAGGTCTTTTACAATCCATCCCACTAACAAAACATTTGCCCAACCCAATTTTCAATGCCACCCAAGAAATAAGCTCTGATAACTCTATCCACTCTCATATGCAACTCCCACTCAAATTCAACCCCTCTCACTCATGTATTTATCCAACCTATATTTGAAACTACCCAAGGTTTTAGCCTCAACAACCCAACTAGGTAGACTTCCACTCATCAACTACCCTATTTCCAAACCAATACTTTCCTACATCCCTTCTAAATCTAAACTTGTCTAATTTAAATCCGTTACTGCGGGTTCTCTCTTGGAGAGAGATTCTCAAGACCTTATTAATATCCCCTTTATTAATACCCATCTTCCACTTATACACTTCGATCATGTCTCCCCTCATTCTTCATCTAACTAGTGAATGTAATTTAAGGGTCTACAACCTTTCTTCATAAGGAAGATTTCTAATGCTATGTATTAATTTAGTCATTCTACGCTGAATGTTTTCTAACGAATTTATGTTCATTCTGTAATATGGAGACCAGAACTGAGCTGCATAATCTAGGTGAGGCCTTACTAATGATGTATAAAGCTGCAGTATAACCTCTGGACTTCTGTTGCTTACACTTCTTGATATAAATCCCAATAATCTATTTGCCTTATTACGGACGCTTAGGCACTGCTGTCTTGGTTTGAGGTTGTTGCTCACCATAACCCCCAAGTCCTTTTCTCAATCTGTATGGCTAAGTTCTACATTATCTAACTTATAAGTGCTAGGGTTATGGACACTCCCGAGCTTCAGAACCTTGCATTTATCTATATTGAACTGCATCTACCCCTTTTCTGACCAAGAATAGAGTTTGTCTGAATCCTCCTGAAGTTCCCTAACATCTACGTTTGAATCAATTATCCTACCTATCTTTGTGTCATCGGCGAATTTGCTCATATCACTAGTAATACCCTCATCAAGGTCATTCATATATATGATAAACAACAACGGGCCCAAGACCGATCCCTGTGGAACGTCACTTGTTACAGATCCCCACTCGGATTTAACCCCATTTAAGCATACTCTTTGCTTCCTATTAGTTAGCCATGACTCGATCCATGACAGCACTTTTCCCCCAATGCCATGAGCTGCCACTTTTTTAAAAGTCTCTGATGCGGTACTCTATCAAAAGCCTTACTAAAATCTAAATAAACAATATCGAATTGTGAGGGAAAAGTTCAATAGATAGGAGTAGCGATGGAGTATATAGTAACAATAGTTTCATTGCCGGCTACTTGTTAAGGTAGGGTAAGTCCAGCTCCCGCTATTCTTCCCCCCCTTTTCCCCCCTCCCCGAAAGGGATAGTTTGCTTGCCGGCTACTTGTTAAGGTAAGGTAAGTATAGCTCACGCTATTCCTGCCTTTTTTTCCCCACCCCGAAAGTGATAGTTTGATTGCCGGCTGCTTGTTAAGGTAGGGTCAGTCTAGCTCCCACTATCCCTTCCCCTCCTTCCCCCCCCCGAAAAGTGACGTGTGGGGCTCCGGTCCAAACAGTAATCACTAGACTCACAGCTCCCAGCACTACTGTAAGTACATGCCTGCCTTGTATTCTAGTGGATTTATTGGTTAAAAGCTTCACTTTTGACCAATAATAAACTTAGTCCTTTCAGACTTGCTCTAAGTTGACTGTTGTAATAATCACCACGTCTTTTAGGTATTGTACTTATCATGGAGAGTGATTTCTTAAGCAGTGGGTAACCTGTCTATCGACAGAGAGGGTCACCTGCCAATCAACGAGTAGAATTGATGGAGATGGACTAACGTCCTGAGACTTCCCCTTTTTGGATTTAATTACCTGTGCACCTGTATGAAATTGCAGGACGTAACCCCTCATCATTGCAGCGGTAAAAGAACCTGCTTTCCTGTCATCGGGATAGAATACTCAAGGTTATACTGTGAAGAACTAGCCAGTGGGTTGTAACCAACACCTGCGACCCCCCCCCCCCCCATCATCGGCAACGGCTACGATTTCAACAAGCAGTGTCACCAACACCAGACACCCAAGTTTTATATTAGCGTTGAATTCAGTTATCATTTATATTTTCATTTTTCATTTTCTTTAATGTAGGATTAATTTTTCATATTTAATATTTTATATTTTCTATATAATAAAGTGTTTATGTTTGTCTGTTATTGTTTCTTTTTCTATTCATTAATTTTCCTGAGGAGGAGCAAGCCTTGGTAATACTGACTGAAGTTGTTACAGAGCTGAGTAAGCCATCACAAGTGGCGACCTTGCCAGGATCAACTCTACTGAATCAAGATTCAACTCCATCTCGAATCTACCATTGGAACTTCAACACCGCATACCACAGACGGTTACCACCAGCCATGAGTGATCATTCTCTATGGTAGGACTACAGTACAGGTATTTAAAAGATTTGGTGATTGTTATAGTCTCAATTTATTGTAAGTCAAGTCAGGATATAATATTTAATTCTGCCACTTTTTTGTGTGAGCTTGAAACACTTTGAAGGATTAGACTCTAGGGACCCGAGATTTTCCAGTGACAATTTGTTTCATTGAGCTCTTTATTTTATCAAGGGAACTGTCGTACGACACTCTTGATTTGTTGGCGAGAAGATTGGATGGTCAAGTGACCCCATTCTACTTACTGTTTGCTCGGAGCCGGCATAGAACCCTTCGTTTTAATTAATACATATTGTTTAATTAAAGTAGGGATCGAGCCCTCTGGTTTATTTACAGTTTGATCGGAGCAGAGATTGAACCCTCCGTTTTCTTTAATACCCATTTCATTTCCCCTGATAGTTTAAGGTATTCTTGCAAGTATGGAGGAATACCAGTTTTGGATGAATGCCGGAAGTAAGTTAGGAATAACAGGGAAAAATTTAGAATCTTTCATTAGTGCTAAGATCCAGGAGAAAGAGAACCTTGAAAGACAGGAGAAAAAGGAGAGAGAGAGAATTGAGAGATAAATCCAAGAAAGACGGTTAGAAAGAGAAAGAGAAGACAAAAAGGAGCGTGATAGACTTGATCGTGAAGAGCTAGAGAACGTGAGGAACAGGCTAAAATACGTGAGGAACAGGCTAAAATACGGGAACTTGAGGAAAGAGCAAAGGATAGAGAATATGAGTTAAGGGAGAGAGAAAAGGATTGCAAGCTCGAACAATCTCCCCTTGAATTAGAGAATAAAAAGTTAACTTTCTCACAACAGCAATTAGATGAAGGAGTAGTGGAAGAACGTGCAGCTAGTGCACATATTCCAACACCTAATTTACTTCCCTTCACAGAGGGGGGAGACATAACTTCATACATTATCAGGTTTGAAAATACCGCTACCCACTGTGAATGGCATGCTGACACCTGCGCTACTAGGTTAGGTATGGTATTTTCTGGTACAGCATTGAATATCTATGCAACTTTGTCACAGGATATCATATGTAATTATAACCTACTGAAGAAGGCAATCCTTAAAGCATATCAAAAAACCACTAATTCTTACAGGAAAGATTTCAGGTATGCCACCTTACAGCTTGGCCAGAACTTTCAGCAGTTACAGGTAACACTCTTTCGTTTGTTCGACTTTTGGATAGAGAGTTCAGGAATTGATCGCAGTTATGAATCTCTTGGAGACTTCATGGTTGCTGACCAGTTCCTGACAGCTCTTCCTCACCAGATACGAACATTCATCAGAGAACGTAACCTGATTAAAGCTGAGGAAGTTGCTGAGACAGCTGACTTGTTTGCTGAGGCTCACAATTCCTATAAAGACCTAAAGGGATCGAACCCTAAGGGCAAGGGTTCATCAGACCTTAAGAAATCAAAGCCTCTAGTGGAAAGTAAAATGACTTCTTTCATTCCTGTTTGTCATTTGTGTGGTGTTAAGGGACATAAACGTCCAGATTGTCCTTCTAAGAAGGTCCAAAAAGTTGGAAGATGTTTTAAAGACTGTAATGACCAAGCACCCTTCTGTTCAGGAACAGTTAATGGACTTAATGTATCTACCATTTTACGAGACACTGGATGCACATGTATAGTCATTTCTGATAAGCTGTTCCCTAACCTTAAAGAAACTCATTCCTCTGCTATACTTTCAGACTACTTGGGCCGTACGGACAATTTTCCTACCATCCGTTGTTACATTAGGTCTAAATGGTTCACAGTTTGGTCTGAAGCTGTACTAGCTCCCATCACTTCTTGCTCCGTACTAATAGGTAATGTAAAAGGTGCCATTCTTCCTTCTGATGTTGACCTTTCATCACCAAAGGTGGACATAAGCTTTTCAGATCCTCTTCCTGTAGAGTCAGAGAAGCCCCTCGAAAGTTCAGATGAGACAATGTCTCGTGAGATTCATGTGGGATTAAAAACCATTGATGCTACTCTCGAAAGCGAGGTAGTAGGATCACCGGTTCACTTGTTAGATGAAAGTGAAGATACCATCTCCGATACCATAAATGTCTTGACTAGGGCTCAGACCAAATCCCAGGCGTCTCCTACTATCCATCCTTTGATTTTCTCTGACTTTAAGCCTTTAGATATATCGAAGAACTCCTTCTTCAATTTACAACATAATTGCCCTTCTCTTCAGAATTGCCATAATGCCGCTAAACAAAATCAAGTTATCCAAAGGAAAAACTTTTCATATAAATTTGAATATATAAAAGGTATCTTGTACAAGTCAGTATTCAAATTAAATTCAGATGAGATAGACTATTCCATCTTAGTTGTTCCAAGTCAATGCAGAGAGACTTTTCTTAAAATGGCTCATGACCTGCCAGTGGCCGGACATTTCTTGCATCGTAAACCTAAAATAAAATTAGGGAAACCTGTTTTTGGCCAAAAATGTCCTCAGATGTCACTACCTATTGTAGATCGTGTAAAGTTTGCCAACTGTCATCCTCCCGAGGTACCAGGCGAGTACCTATGGTCAAAATGCCAGTCTTTACGGTACCCTTTGAAAGTGTAGCTATTGACATCGTTGGTCCTTTATCTCCACTTTCATCTGGGGGACATAGATATATATTAACGTTAGTTGATTATGCTTCGAGTTTCCCTGAAGCCGATCCCTTAAAGACCATAACTACTACAGAGGTGACTGAAGCCCTTTTGTCCATCTTCTCCAGAGTGGGCATCCCTAGAGAAATTTTGTCTGACCGTGGGACACAATTCACATCTGACTTAATGCAACATCTATACCAACTTCTGGGAGTGAAGCCTCTCTTCACCACACCCTATCATCCCAGCTGTAATGGGAGGATTGAGCGCCAGCATTCGATTCTCAAGTCCATTTTAAGGAAACTTTGCTCCCTTAAACCTAAGGAGTGGCATCGTTACCTACCCTGTGCTTTGTTTGCCATGAGGGAAGTTCCCAGTGACTCCCTGGGGTTTTCACCTTTTGACTTCTCTATGGTAGACAGGCCAGAGGCCCATTGTCCATCCTTCATGACTTATGGACTAATGAGGAGGTAAATGCTGAGGTTCAGTCTTCTTACCAGTTTCTCCTTGACCTTAGATCCAAACTTGAGGAGACCTCTGACATAGTTTCGAAAAACTTAAGCTTGTCAATGGACCAGTACAAAACCTATTTTGATTCCAAAAGTCAGAGGAGAAGTTTTAAAGTAGGGGATGAAGTTCTGGTACTTTTACCTATCAAGTCAAATAAATTATTAGTAGCATGGAAAGGTCCATATAAAGTATTAAAAATTTGTGGGAAAGTTGACTACCTCATAGAAGTCAAGGGGAAACCTAAGCTTTATCATATCAACATCCTTAAGAAATATTACCGAAAAAATTCGGTTAACTGCCTTAATAACTTTGACTTAGTTTTTCCACACGAACTTGATAAGACAACTGAAGAATGTAAGGTGTGTGTAACTGACACCTCTAACTTAGACTATGACGGAGAACTACATGACTTGGTGACTCTTGACCACTCGGGCGTAACCAACATTAATATTAATGAATCTTTGGATGACCATAAGAGACATGAACTACTTCAATGTGTGAGTAACTTTTCAGACGTCTTTACTGATATTCCAGGTGTTACCTCCACGGTAGTCCATAAGATTAACTTAGTGACGGACAATCCTATCAAACGAAAATTATACCCAGTTCCAGTTCACCTTAGGGATGCATTTGACAGAGAGGTAGACAAATTATTAAAACTAAAGATCATTGAACCTTCAGTATCTGCATATTGTTCACCAGTAGTCATGGTTAAGGAGGAGGATAATTCATATAGACTTGCTATTGACTTTAGAGGCCTTAATGCTATAACTCGGTGGGATGCTGAGCCTATGCCCTTAATAGATAGCGATCTACACAAATTTTATGACTCTTCCTTCTTTTCAGAGATTGATATTGCGCAGGCATATCATCAAGTAATGTTAGATCCTTCTTCTAAGCAGTACACCGCTTTTCCTACCACCAAGGACTGATGCAATATAGAACTATGCCCTTCGGTTTGGTAACTGCCTGTGCTACCTACGTGAGACTGATGAGAAAGGTCTTGGGTAATATGCCAAATGTTTCAGTTTATTTTGATAACATTTACGTAATGACATCCACGTGGGGCGAGCATATCCAAGCATTAACATCAGTTTTGCGTAGGTTACGCTCACATGGCCTCACTGCCAAGCCAAAGAAATGCTTCCTTGGGTATAACAATATTAGATATCTTGGACTGATACTTTCTAATAACTCTCTGCAGCCTCTCCCCAGTAAGATCAAAGCTTTATTAGAATTTAAATTCCCCAAAACCAAGAAGCTCATGCATAGCTTTCTTGGTTCTGTAAATTTTTATGCACGGTTTATCCCGAACCTTACCGATCTTACAGGCATCTTATCCGACTTCCTTAAAAAGTCTGTGAAGGAACCTCTTGAACTTTCCGACGTAGCTCGGGAAAAGTTTAATAAGATTAAAAGTATCTTTTCGACAGATCCGATACTTAAGATTCCAGATATTAATAAAACATTTTGTTTAAGAACTGATGTCTCCAATACTGGCTTAGGTGCAGTGTTACTACAATACCATGATGGTACTCCCTTCCCTGTATGCTTCCTAAGCCGGAAACTCCTTCCCGCAGAAACGAGATTCTCCGCCATAGAAAAGGAATGTTTGGCCCTTGTGTGGGGTATCTCCAAACTTAAATTTTATTTGTTGGGAAAAGAATTCATTTTAGAAACAGACCACAAACCTTTGATATACCTAGAAACTTTTAAGGGAACCAACAGTCGCCTCTTGAGGTGGACATAGGCACTCCAGGCTTTTAAGTTCCATATTGTGTATATCAATGGTTCATCCAATTATTTCTCTGACTGGCTAATTCGATTTAGATTAGATTTTGCCACCGAAGTGGCTAGTTTATTGTGCACCCCATATCCATCCTGTGGACGGTAGCGCGAGAGCATATGGATACACAAAAGGCCTAGGAACTAGGCCCCAAAGGGCTAACAGGAATACATATGGATTTACATCTACATATCTATAGTTCACTTATCTGTTACAAGCAAATTTAGGAAATTTGCTTAGTATATCTGGTATCTTATTTTCATTAATAAGATATCTTGACATGTCACATAGGTTATTATACTGTCTGTCTCTGTATTCCTCAATAAGTGGACAATTAAGCACATAGTGTTCAAGAGAGTGACCATATGCCTGATCACATAATTTACATTTAGTTTGATCATCTGTGTGTCTCCCAAACTGCCAGAAGTACTTGTAACCAAGCCTAAGCCTGGCCACTACAACATCAGTCAGTCTGTTCACATTGCAAGTTGCTCCATAAACATACTTATCTACGTTCATGTTATCATAGTGGGTTATATATCTACTCAGGCTTCTAACTGCATTCCTATAACAATCATTTTCATTATTTACTTCTCTCCTAATATTATTCCTAATGCTAGACACAGTTATACCAAAGTTATATTCTACATTCTCCTTCTCGATACTCTTTTTGGCTAACATATCAACTTTATCATGTCGTGACAGTCAGTGACAGTCGTGACAGTCAGTAGAAGATTTGTTGCTTTACGCGACTTCCACATGTTAGAACTTTTTCCTCGCCTATTCTTCTGATACTCCTTGACTATAAGTCTTGGTATGGGGGAGTGTATGGGAAAAGTTCAATAGATAGGAGTAGCGATGGAGTATATAGTAACAATAGTTTCATTGCCGGCTACTTGTTAAGGTAGGGCAAGTCCAGCTCCCGTTATTTCCCCCCCCCCCCTTTTTCCCCCTCCCCGAAAGTGATAGTTTGCTTGCTGGCTACTTGTTAAGGTAAGGTAAGTCTAGCTCACGCTATTCCCGCCTTTTTTTCCCCACCCCAAAAGTGATAGTTTGATTGCCGGCAGCTTGTTAAGGTAGGGTGAGTCTAGCTCCCACTATCCCTTCCCCTCCTTCCCCCCCACCCCCGAAAGGTGACGTGTGGGGCTCCGGTCCAAACAGTAATCACTAGACTCACAGCTCCCAGCACTACTGTAAGTACATGCCTGCCTTGTATTCTAGTGGATTTATTGGTTAAAAGCTTCACTTTTGACCAATAATAAACTTAGTCCTTTCAGTCTTGCTCTAAGTTGACCGTTGTATTAATCACCACGTCTTTTAGGTATTGTACTTATCATGGAGAGTGATTTCTTAAGCAGTGGGTAACCTGTCTATTTTTCCAGCTTGGATGACAGAGAGGGTCACCTGCCAATCAACGAGGAAAACTGATGGAGATGGACTAACGTCCTGAGACTTCCCCTTTTTGGATTTAATTACCTGTGCACCTGTATGAAATTGCAGGACGTAACCCCTCATCATTGCAGCGGTAAAGAACCTGCTTTCCTGTCATCGGGATAGAATACTCAAGGCTATACTGTGAAGACCTAGCCAGTGGGTTGTAACCAACACCTGCGACCCCCCCCCATCATCGGCAACGGCTACGATTTCAACAAGAAGTGTCACCAACACCAGACACCCAAGTTTTATATTAGCATTGAATTCAGTTATCATTTATATTTTTCATTTTTCATTTTCTTTAATGTAGGATTAATATTTCATATTTAAGTGTTTTATATTTTATATTTTCTATATAATAAAGTGTTTATGTTTGTCTGTTATTATTTCTTTTTCTATTCATTAATTTTCCTGAGGAGAAGCCAGCCTTGGTAGTACTGTCTGAAGTTGTTACAGGGCTGAGTAAGCTTTCACATGAATTCTTTATCATGATCAACGGCCTCAAAAGCTTTACTGAAGAAGGTCAATAAATTAGTTAGGGAGGAACGGCCCCTCGTGAATCCATGCTGAGTATCATTAATCAACCTTATCCAGATGGCTTCTTATATTATAAGCTTTAATTGACTCTAGTAATTTGCCTACAATTGAGGTTAGGCTTATTGGGCGGTAATTTGACGGTAGCGACTTGTCCTCTGCTTTAAAAATAGGAATTACATTAGCCATCTTCAACATATCAGACACTACACCTGTTTGAAGAGAAATATTAAAAATATTAGTTAATGGTTCACAAAGTTCCATTTTACACTTTTTAAAAACCCTTGAAAAAAGTTCATCAGGGCCCTTTGACCTTTGTTAATGTGTATATTCCATATCATTGACCCATTTATCAACGGTGGAAAAGGAGGAAGATATTCTTTAGCTAATAGAACTAATCATACAATGAAAGAATCTCTGATATTCTCTTGATTAGAGATCAGGGAGTATTTTCAGGAGAGTAATACTTAGGTGGACAATAGTTGCTTCTTCTGGCCACCAGTAAGAGACTCCTTCACCGTAACACTCCCAGATATCGCTTCGACAGTGAGTGAGAAAGGCTGGGTTATGCTTCTACAATGAGTGAGAAAGGCTGGTTTCCGCCTCTACAATGAGTGAGAAAGGCTGGGTTCCGCCTCTACAATGAGTGAGAAAGGCTGGGTGGCGCTTCAGCAATAACTGAGAAAGGCTGGATGGGACTTCTACTATGAGTGAGAAAGAGTGTACATAACACTCCGAGGAATGTGGCTGTTAGTATCCTTCACTGATTGACTCTAGAAGGAAATACAGTTTAGCAGCAGTAAGTGAATCTACAACGAAGAAAGGATTGCCTTCCCTAGACAAATTATCTGTAAATTTTAGCTGAATTTCACTCATTAACTTTTTAAACGGTTTTCGGGAAATCTAAGTAATCTTCGATGGTTTACTAGTTAACATTATTTCTAACTGTATCACTTGCACCTTCTGTAATTTTGTGATTTGTATAAATATTATATATATATATATATATATATATATATATATATATATATATATATATATATATATATATATATATATATATATATATATATATATATATCGTGCCGAATAGGCAGAACTTGCGATCTTGGCTTAAATAGCAACGCTCATCTTGCCATATAGGACAAGCGAAAATTTGTGTATGCAATAATTTCGCCAAAATCATTCTGAACCTAACGACAAAAATATATTTCACTGTGTTTGTTTAGTATTAAATTATTGTAAACAAATCTAATATATATTTAGTTGGGTAAGGCTAAAATAAATTGTTCTTGTTATAATAAGGCTAGGTAAGTTTTCTAAGATTCTTTTGGTGCAAAATTAAAAATTTTTACATTAACATTAATGAAAAAAATATATCTTTAAACGTATAAAAGAAAATTTCAGAAAGTACTTAATTTTAAATGAGTTCTTGCTAATTAACCAGTTTTACATATTCGGCACGATATATATATATATATATATATATATATATATATATATATATATATATATATATATATATATATATGAAGTTACAATAATAAGGGGCACATAAGTACTTCTGCCTTCTAACATGTTCATTTTTCCACTATAATCTACATTTTCCATAATTACTATTGCATTTGCTTGATCTTTCTCGTAAGGTGAAGTTTTTCCCTAATTCATGGTATAACTTAAATCTCTGAGGAAAATTGTGTTGTAGAGTTCTTTCTTCAGACCTCTTAAAAGAGTTCTTTCTTCAGACCTTGACAGAGTTCTTTCTTCAGACCTCTTAACAGAGTTCTTTCTTCAGACCTCTTAACAGAGTTCTTTCTTCAGACCTCTTAACAGAATTCTTTCTTCAGACCTCTTAACAGAGTTCTTTCTTCAGACCTCTTAACAGAGTTCTTTCTTCAGACCTCTTAACAGAGTTCTTTCTTCAGACGTCTTAAGGAAAGATCCTGGACTTCCTCTTAGGAAACAGACAAAACAAATGTGATAGTAATTATGGACAAGGTAGATTATAGTGGAAAAATGAACATGTTATTAGAAGACAGGTGAACTTATTGCCTCTTAATATTTTACAGCTAAAAAAATATATTTTTGGTCCGTCAAGGGTCATTTTAAAATCGCAATTAAACGAGGAAAAAGCAGAGAAATCCAGATGACAGAACGGGAAGGATGGAAGAACAGGAGGAAAAGTCACATTTCCCTGAACAAACTTAGAGGTGTCATTCTACTACAAAGGAAATGAATGATCCAGCAATATATTGTAATTCACTTAATTTCTGTCTTCCTTTACATTTCTTCCAGGAATATTTTCACGCATTATTTGGAATTTCTTGCCTCTCGTCTTTTTCATCTTTATCAAGCCCAGTCTTTTTCTCTGCTCTCATCATGATTTTCATGATCTGTGCCACCCCGCAGTGACCGGGATAACAACTCATTTCTTCAGCATCCCTGGCGGCTCAAGTTGGAATGCACTGATTTTTTTTTTTCTGGTGCACTGGCCGGCCACGAATTTTCTCGATCACAATTTAATCTGAGTTTTTAATCTTCTTATATAATTTATTGGCAATACAATTTCAAGCAGATGTCAGTGAATGTGAATATAGCATTGCCAAATTTTCCGTTCCAATATAGATGAAATTATTGTTTATGAATTGCTTTCCAGATAACCAATTTCAAGGACAGAAGAACTGGAATTATCATGATGTTTCCAGCATCCCAGAGAGTTGGAAAGAGTAATTATACATAGGAGACAGAGGGAAGAGAGGGTGGAAGAAGAGATACTTGGATGTCATAATATATCTGAGAGGAACTGATCTTTGTATCTAACACTAGAGCTAGACCAAAACTGATATCTTCCAACAGGATCATTTTAACAATGAGCTAAGAGATATCCAAGTGTAAGTCCAACTCTGCTTTTATACAGACTCGGTTTCTTTATCACAGTCGTCATCGTAACTGATTTTAATAGAAACGTGAAATACTCTTGTCAGTTCAGGTCATTTTTAATGTCTGTTGCGGTATTTCTGGATTACATTTTGTTAATAGGACATTTAAGTGTTGGAAAATCAGATGGAGTCACAGATTATTAACAGTCCTCATGTGATTTTTAATATGATGTGGGCGGGCTTCAGAGCAGTTAGATGTGTTATTGTGGAGACGAGACAGTATTCTGTCTTTACCATTGCACATTTGCAGGAAGGTGTTATGTGGCCTGTTTGCTGAACTGAGCCATCAGTGTAAAAATGACTTTCACAGGGAACCCGTGTTGGTTTAGCCCGCCTCATGGAGAGCGAAAACTCCACGACGCTGTAACCCACCGGACCATACATTCCTACAAGAATCACGGGTTGTTATTCTCTTACTTTTAAAAAAGATAAATTTCATGAAAAACACCTATATATATCTCAGCAGCATACAATTACTTTGTGTTTCGTATATATATATATATATATATATATATATATATATATATATATATATATATATATATATATATATATATATATATATATATACCGAGGCAGGGTGACCCAAAAAGAAAGAAAATCCCCAAAAAGAAAATACTTTCATCATTATTCAACACTTTCACCTCACTCACACATAATCACTGTTTTTGCAGAGGTGCTCAGAACACAACAGTTTAGAAGTATATACGTATAAAGATACACAACATATCCCTCCAAACTGCTAATATCCCAAACCCTTCCTTTAAAGAGCAGACATTGTACTTCCCATTTCCAGGACTCAAGTCCGGCTATATAAAAATAACCGGTTTCCCTGAATCCCTTCACTAAATATTACCCAGCTCACACCCCAACAGCTCGTCAGGTCCCAAATACCAGTGTTTTGTTCGACCTTCCCCATTTTCATAAGTTTGCGTTTGATGGGGTTAAATTCTAGTAACCTCTTGTCAGACCAGTCCAGCAGATTTTGCAGAAATCTATTTGCAGTATTTTCAGGTCTAATATTGTTAGTGTCCAAATTATCTGTAAACAGGGACATCTCTGAAGAAAGTTACTCTGTGAATGCCAGTTACATACACATGGAAGTCTTATAGAAAGCAGTGACCCTTCTGTGTGTGTGTACTCACCTATTTGTACTCACCTATTTGTGGTTGCAGGGGTCGAGTCACAGCTCCTGGCCCCGCCTCTTCGCTGATTGCTACTAGGTCCTCTCTCTCCCTGCCCCATGAGCTCTATCATACCTCGCCTTAAAACTGTATGGTTCCCGCCTCCACTACGTCACTTTCTAGGCTATTCCACGGCCTGACTACTCTATGACTGAAGAAATACTTCCTAACATCCCTTTGATTCATCGGAGTCTTCAACTTCCAATTGTGACCTCTTGTGTCTATGTCCCTTCTCTGGAACATCCCGTCTTTGTCCACCTTGTCTATTCCGCGCAGTATTTTATATGTCGTTATCATGTCTCCCCTGACCCTCCTGTCCTCCAGTGTCGTCAGGCCGATTTCCCTCAACCTTTCTTCGTAGGACAATCCCCGTAGCTCTGGGACTAGTCTTGTTGCAAACCTTTGCACTTTCTCTAATTTCTTGACGTGCTTGACTAGGTGTGGATTCCAAACTGGTGCTGCATACTCCAGTATGGGCCTGACATAAATGGTATACAGAGTCTTAAACGAATCCTTACTGAGGTATCGGAACGCTATCCGTAGGTTTGCCAGGCGCCCGCATGCTGCAGCAATTATCTGATTGATGTGCACCTCAGGAGATATGCTCGGTGTTATACTCACCCCCAGGTCTTTTTCCTTGAGTGAAGTTTGCAGTCTTTGGCCATCTAAACTGTATTGTGTCTGCGGTCTTCTTTGCCCTTCCCCAATCTTCATGACTTTGCATTTGGCAGGGTTAAATTCAAAGAGCCAGTTGCTGGACCAGGCTTGTAGCCTGGCAGGTATTCTCTGATCCATTGCAGTGCCTTTCCTGTTATGAGTGCCTGATCCTCCAGCTTTTGCAGTAACCTCTTGTGAGGAACTGTGTCGAAGGCCTTCTTGCAGTCCAAAAATATGCAGTCGATCCACCCCTCTCTCTCTTGTCTTACTTCTGTCACCTTGTCATAAAACTCTAGTAGGTTTGTGACACAGGATTTTCCTTCCCTGAAACCGTGCTGGTTGTCAATTATACACTTGTTTCTTTCCAGGTGCTCCACCACTCTCCTCCTGATGATCTTCTCCATGACCTTGCATACTATACACGTTAGTGATACAGGTCTGTAGTTTAGTGCCTCATGTCTGTCTCCCTTTTTAAAAATTGGGACTACATTTGCCATTCTCCATACCTCAGGGAGTTGCCCAGTTTCAAGTGATGTGTTGAAGATCTTTGTTAATGGCTCACACAATATCTCTGCTCCCTCTTTAAAGACCCATGGAGAGATGTTGTCTGGTCCCACCGCCTTTGAGGTGTCAAGTTCGCATAGCAGCTTCTTCACCTCCTCCTTGGTTATATGTACCTCATCCAGCACTTGCGGGTGTGCCCCCCTGTTCTGATTTCCTGGAGTCCTACTGGGTTCCACTGTAAATACCTCTTTAAATCTTGTGTTGAGCTCCTGACATACCTCTTGGTCATTTCTTGTGAATTCCCCATCACCCTTCCTCAGTCTGATTACGTGGTCCTTGACTGTTGTTTTCCTCCTGATGTGGCTGTACAACAGCTTCGGGTCAGTCTTTACTTTTGATGCTATGTCATTTTCATATTGTCTCTGAGCCTCCCTTCTTATCTGTGCATATTCGTTTCTGGCTCTTCGGCTGATTTCTTTATTTTCCTGAGTTCTCTGTCTTCTGTACCTTTTCCATTCTCTAGTACACCTAGTTTTTGCCTCCCTAAACCTTTGGGTGAACCAAGGACTCGTTCTCTTCTTCCCATTATTTCTGTTTCCCTTGGGAACAAACCTCTCCTCTGCCTCCTTGCATTTTGTTGCTACATAGTCCATCATTTCTTGTACTGGTTTTCCTGTCAGTTCCCTCTCCCACTGAATGTCTCGAAGGAAGTTCCTCATGCCTGAGTAATTCCCCCTTTTGTAGTTTGGTTTTTCCCAGCCTATTCCTACTACTCTCTCCACTTGGAGCTCAACTATGTAGTCGAAGCACAGAACCACATGATCACTAGATCCCAGAGGCCTTTCATACATGATACCCTCGATGTCCGAACTACTCATGGTGAATACAAGGTCCAGTCTTGCTGGTTCATCCTCTCCTCTCTCTCTGGTAGTGTATCTAACATGTTGATGCATGAGGTTTTCCAGTACCACATCCATCATCTTGGCTCTCCATGTTTCGGGACCCCCATGGGGCTCCAGGTTTTCCCAGTCAATCTCCTTGTGATTGAAATCACCCATAACTAGTAACTTTGTTCCTCCCATGTGTGCTCTCCTGGCCACCTCGGCTAGTGTGTCGATCATTGCTCTGTTGCTCTCATCATATTCTTCTCTTGGCCTCCTGCAGTTCTGTGGTGGGTTGTACATTACTGCAATTATCACCTTATGTCCCTCAGACTGGATTGTTCCTACTAAGTAGTCCCTTTCGCCCATGCCATCCATTCCTTCCATTTTCTCAAAATCCCACTGGTTTTTAATGATCAGTGCAACTCCTCCTCCTCCTCTCCTCCCTCTGTCTTTCCTGAGGATTTGGTATCCGGATGGAAAGATTGAGTCTGTTATTATTCTGGTGAGTTTTGTTCCTGTGAGTGCTATTATGTCTGGGGATGTCTCTTTGATTCTTTCGTGCCACTCCTCATACTTGTTTGTTATTCCATCTGCATTTGTATACCACACCTTCAACTTCTTTTCTAACACTGTGGTCTGGGAGGTATATTGGGGTTGGGGAAGTGGGAGACCTGGTAAGGAACTATGGGTTGTTGCTGTAGGGGTGGAGTTTGTAATGTAGTGGGTGGGGGCATTGGATGTGGCATGGGTGTTTTGATTTAGAGTGTTTGGTTGCACTGGGGTTGACCTGGTTGGGAGGCTTCTATAGGAAGTTGTGAGGGAGGCTGTATTTGATTTTCTTCCTGGGTCTGGGATCTCCTGTCTGTCTTCTCCATCCCCTCTCTTTCCTCCTTTCGCCTTTGTAACATCTCTCTCAGTTTCTGCCTTTCTCCTTGTGATCTGTCGCGGTCGAGATACACCTTCCTGTATGCCGGCATGTCCCTTAATCGTGCTTTCTCCTGCAGGATCTTGGTCCGAGTCGCTTCTGCCTTGAAGGTCACTTTCACTGGCCGGGTTCTTTTTTTTACAAACCCCCCTATTCTCCGAAAATTTTCCAGCTGGGTCATGTCGTCTTCTCCTATTGTTTTCATGATGCTTTCAATTGCTTTTTTTTCACCTTGTTTTCTTGCTTCATATGTTTCCCCTTCAGCTTCCTGGAGCCCATACACAAAGACTGACCTCACCCTTTCATTCTCCCACTGCTTATCCCTGTGTATCCCCTCATTTAATTTGGTTTCCTGCACTGCAGCTTTCCTTTCTTCAGTTTCACTGGCTAATGTACTTGGCCTCAGTGGCCTGTCATTTTCCCTTCTCGGCTTTCCTTGGGCTCTGTTGTTGTCTGTTAGGGCCTCCACATAAAGCTTAGCTCTTTCATTTACTACAGTCTCCTCTGATAGAGCCTCCCCATGCAGTTGTGCCCCTTCTTTCCCTACAGTCCCCTTATTTGTGGCTGAGGTAGCAGTCTCTGTTGTCAATCCCAAAATGTTCTTTAGTTCTTTAGGCTGTTTCAGATTTTTCAGTTCCTCTTCTAAACTCTGTATCCTAGCCTCTGCTGCTTTGATATGCAGCTCCCACTTCCTGCTTTCCATATCTATCCTCTCTTCCATTCTCATGCTAAGTTCTTCTAGTTTCTTTTCCCATTCATGATCTCTTTTTATGAGCTCTGCTGCCCAATCTTCCTTTGCAGCTTCCTCCTCCTGTCCCTTGGTTTTTCTTGTTGCTCTCTGACAACCCATTTCTGTTTTATCCTGATTGCCTCAGAGTGGGAAACCTATGTAGTTCTGTATGTTAGGTTAGTAGTGTGTATGTCAGAGTGTGGGGGGGGGGAGGTAGTGGAGGAACTGTGGCTATGTGGGAGAGAAGTGGGGAGGGGTCGGGAGGGTCTGGGTGAACGGGGGAGGGGAGGGTGAACGGGGGAGGGTAGGGTGAACGAGGGAGGGGAGGGATCAGGTGAAGAAGTGAGTTGTCAGTGGTGAGGGGGGGGAGTGTATGTGTGAGTCTGGATATGTGTGTGTGTGTGTGTGTGTGTGTTTGTGTGTGTGTGTGTGTGTGTGTGTGTGTAATCTTGTGTGGAATTATGTGTGGGTTTATTATGTACTGAAAGGTAGGTGGGTTGTGGGTTGTAGTGTTGTCTCAGTGGTCCTTTCTGCCCACAACTTCTTGTGACCTGACCCCCAACCTCCTGGGGCTTGACCGGCACGTACTTACAGTGTGTGTGCGTGTGTGTGTGTGTGTATGTGTGTGTGTGTGTGTGTGTATATGTGTGTGTGTGTGTATATGTGTGTGTGTGGGGGGGGTATGCGGGGAGATACTGTTAATACATACAGTAATTCTGGGTTATAAAAAGCGATAATTGCTACTAGGGTCTAAAGCTTCAATAAGTGTCTGCCCTTGTGTGTGTGTGTGAGGGAGGGATGGTTAGGGGGGGGGGTAGATTCGTTATACCTCTCTATTCTGTCTTTCCTAGAAATGCTACACTCTTCGCTTATTGTCCTTTCTGGATTTAAGTATCAATTATTGCTGTTATTATCCTATTCCTTGTTCACGTTTGGAGAGGACTTCCTAGCTTCCTAAGTATTCTTACTACTAATAACTACTGTAATAGCTTGCAGGAGTGAGTGACCAGTATCTAACAGCGATGCAAGGCCAAGCCAAGCCACGCCTGCGACATGCAAACCACAATATAGGTGATACTTGCGCTGGCAACGGTCGTGCCAAGTTGCCAGATGTTGATGACGTAGTCGTCGTACGTAGCCTAAATCCCTATTTTGGAGATCCTTCATCCGTGATGATTGTAATCACATGTGCTCATACATCCCTCGTTCCTCACGCGATTTCACTTTTCACTTATGATATTATACACTTCACATTATATACACTTCACTTTATATGTATAATGGCACACAACTTGTCGTGACGTCACTGCTTCAGGCCTACCGCTGCCTAGTAGACCAAAACGTTTGGATAATTTGGGATAATGGATAATTTCAGGCTTTCTCACGACTTTTTCTAACTAATAACTTTAGCTATCACTCGTATTATTGCTCACTGACGATGTCACTACCACTGATTACTGTTAGCAGTCATGGCAGCCTTAAAAACACTAGGATTCTCGGAGCCTTGAGTGCCCACGTCTGCACCCACGGACCCACGCGTTTTGTGTGTGTGTGTGTGTGTTTGTGTACTCACCTATTTGTACTCACCTATTTGTGGTTGCAGGCGTCGATTCATAGCTCCTGGCCCCGCCTCTTCACTGCTTGCTACTAGGTCCTCTCTCTCCCTGCCCATGAGCTTTATCATACCTCGCCTTAAAACTATGAATGGTTCCCGCCTCCACTACGTCACTTTCTAGGCTATTCCACGGCCTGACTACTCTATGACTGAAGAAATACTTCCTAACATCCCTTTGATTCATTTGAGTCTTCAGCTTCCAATTGTGACCTCTTGTGTCTGTGTCCCTTCTCTGGAACATCCCGTCTTTATCCACCTTGTCTATTCCGCGCAGTATTTTATATTTCGTTATCATGTCTTCCCTGACCCTCCTGTCCTCCAGTGTCGTCAGGCCGATTTCCCTCAACCTTTCTTCGTAGGACGATCCCCGTAGCTCTGAGACTAGTCTTGTTGCAAACCTTTGCACTTTCTCTAATTTCTTGACCTGCTTGACTAGGTGTGGATTCCAAACTGGTGCTGCATACACCAGTATGGGCCTGACGTAAGTGGTATACAGAGTCTTTAACGAATCCTTACTGAGGTATCGGAACGATATCCGTAGGTTTGCCAGGCGCCCGTATGCTGCAGCAGTTATCTGATTGATGTGCGCCTCAGGAGATGAGCTCGGTGTTATACTCACCCCGAGATCTTTTTCCTTGAGTGAGGTTTGCAGTCTTTGGCCATCTAAACTATATTGTGTCTGCGGTCCTCTTTGCCCTTCCCCAATCTTCATGACTTTGCACTTGGCAGGGTTAAACACAAGGAGCCAGTTGCTGGACCAGGCTTGTAGCCTGTCCAGGTCACTTTGTAGTCCTGCCTGATCCTCATCAGATTTGATTCTTTTCATTAACTTCACATCATCTGCAAACAAGGACACTTCTGACTCTATCCCTTCCGTTATGTCGTTCACATATACCAAGAGCAGCACAGGTCCTAGGACTGACCCCTGTGGAACCCCGCTTGTCACAGGCGCCCACTCTGACACCTCGTCACGTACCATGACTCGTTGTTGCCTCCCTGTCAGGTATTCTCTGATCCATTGCAGTGCCTTTCCTGTTATGTGTGCCTGTTCCTCCAGCTTTTGCAGTAACCTCTTGTGAGGAACTGCGTCGAAGGCCTTCTTGCAGTCCAAAAAAATGCAATCGATCCACCCCTCTCTGTCTTGTCTTACTTCTGTCACCTTGTCATAAAACTCTAGTAGGTTTGTGACACAGGATTTTCCTTCCCTGAAACCGTGCTGGTTGTCAATTATACACTTGTTTTTTCCAGGTGCTCCACCACTCTCCTCCTGATGATCTTCTCCATGACCTTGCATACTATATACGTTAGTGATACAGGTCTGTAGTTTAGTGCCTCATGTCTGTCTCCCTTTTTAAAAATTGGAACTACATTTGCCATCTTCCATACCTCAGGGAGTTGCCCAGTTTCAAATGATGTGTTGAAGATCTTTGTTAATGGCACACAAAATATCTCTGCTACCTCTTTAAGGGCCCACGGAGAAATGTTGTCTGGTCCCACCGCCTTTGAGGTGTCAAGTTCGCCTAGCAGCTTCTTCACCTCCTCCTTGGTTATATGTACCTCATCCAGCACTTGCTGGTGTACCCCCCTGTTCTGATTTCTTGGAGTCCTACTGGTTTCCACTGTAAATACTTCTTTAAATCTCGTGTTGAGCTCCTGACATACCTCTTGGTCGTTTCTTGTGAATTCCCCATCACCCTTCCTCAGTCTGATTACCTGGTCCTTGACTGTTGTTTTCCTCCTGATGTGGCTGTACAACAGCTTCGGGTCAGTCTTGACTTTCGATGCTATGTCATTTTCATATTGTCTCTGAGTCTCCCTTCTTATCTCTGCATATTCGTTTCTGGCTCTTCGGCTAATCTCTCTATTTTCCTGAGTTCTCTGTCTTCTGTACCTTTTCCATTCTCTAGTACACCTAGTTTTTGCCTCCCTACACCTTTGGGTGAACCAAGGACTCGTTCTCTTCTTCCCATTATTTTTGTTTCCCTTGGGAATAAACCTCTCCTCTGCCGCCTTGCATTTTGTTGCCACATAGTCCATCATTTCTTGTACTGGTTTTCCCGTCAGTTCCCTCTCTCACTGAATGTCTTGAAGGACGTTCCTTATGCCTGAGTAGTTCCCCCTTTTGTAGTTTGGTTTTTCCCACATTATTCCTGCTACTCTCTCTACTTGGAGCTCAACTATGTAGCCGAAGCACAGAACCACATGATTACTAGCTCCCAGGGGCCTTTCATACATGATATCCTCGATATCCGAACTACTCTAGGTGAATACAAGGTCCAGTCTTGCTGGTTCATCCTCTCCTCTCTCTCTGGTAGTGTCTCTAACATGTTGATGCATGAGGTTTTCCAGTACCACATCCATCATCTTGGCTCTCCATGTTTCGGGACCCCCATGGGGCTCCAGGTTTTCCCAGTCAATCTCCTTGTGATTGAAATCACCCATAACTAGTAACTTTGCTCCCCCCATGTGTGTTCTCCTGGCCACCTCGGCTAGTGTGTCGACCATTGCTCTGTTGCTCTCATTGTATTCTTCTCTTGGCTTCCTGCAGTTCTGTGGTGGGTTGTACATTACATCTTATGTCCCTCAGACTGGATTGTTCCTACTAAGTAGTCCCTTTCGCCCGTGCCATCCATTCCTTCCATTTTTCTCAAAACCCCACTGGTTTTTAATGAGCAGTGCAACTCCTCCTCCCCCTCTCCTCCCTCTGTCTTTCCTGAGGATTTGATATCCGGATGGAAAGATTGAATCTGCTATTATTCTGGTGAGTTTTGTTTCTGTGAATGCTATTATGTCTAGGGATGTCTACTTGATTCTTTCGTGCCACTCCTCATACTTATTTGTTATTCCATCTGCATTTGTATACCATACCTTCAACTTCTTCTCTAAGACTGTGGTCTGGGAGGTGTATTGGGGTTGGGGAAGTGGGAGACCTGATAAGGAACTATGGGTGGTTGCTGTGAGGGTGGAGTTTGTAATGCAGTGGGTGGGGGCATTGGATGTGGCATGGGTGTTTTGGTTTAGAGTGCTTGGTTGCACTGGGGTTGACCTGGTTTGGAGGCTTCTATAGGAAGTTGTGAGGGAGGCTGTTTTTGATCTTCTTGTGTCTGGGATCTCATGTCTGTCTTCTCCATCCCCTCTCTTTCCTCCTTTCGCCTTTGTACCATCTCTCTCAGTTTCTGCCTTTCTTCTTGTGATCTGTCGCTGTCGAGATACACCTTCTTGTATGCCAGCATGTCTCTTAATCGTGCTTTCTCCAGCAGGATCCTGTTCCGAGTCGATTCTGCCTTGGAGGTCACTTTCACTGGCCGGGTTCTTTTTTTTACAAACCCCCCTATTCTCCAAAAATTTACCAGCTGGGTCGTGTCATCTTCTCCTATTGCTTTCATGATGCTTTCAATTGCTTTTTTTCCTCTTCTTTTCTTGCTTCATATGTTTCCCCTTCAACTTCCTGGAGCCCATACACAAAGACTGACCTCATCCTTTCATTCTCCCACTGCATATCCCTGTGTATCCCCTCATTCAATTTGATTTCCTCCATTGCAGCTTTCCTTTCTTCAGTTTCACTAGCTAATGTACTTGGGCTCAGTGGCCTGTCATTTTCCCTTCTCGGCTTTCCCTGGGCTCTGCTTTGGTCTGTTAGGGCTTCCACATATAGCTTAGCTCTTTCATTTACTACAATCTCCTCTGATAGAGCTTCTACATGCAGTTTTGCTCCTTTCCCTACAGTCCCCTTATTTGTGTCTGAGGTAGCAGTCTCTGTTGTCAATCCCAAAATGTTCGTTAGTTCTTTAGGCTGCTTCAGATTTTTCAGTTCCTCTTCTAAACTCTGTATCCTAGCCTCTGCTGTTTTGACTTGCACCTCCCACTTCCTGCTTTTCATATCTATCCTCTCTTCCATTCTTATGCTAAGTTCTTCTAGTTTCTTTTCCCATTTCTGTTCCCTTTTTATGAGCTCTGCTGCCCAATCTTCCATTGCAGCTTCCTCCTCCTGCCCTTTGGTTTTTCTTGTTGCTCTCTGGCAACCCATTTTTGTTTTATCCTGATTGCCTCAGAGTGGGAAACCTATGTAATTCTGTGTGTTAGGTTAGTAGTGTGTATGTCAGAGTGTGGGGGGGGTAGAGGTAGAGGAGAAACTGTGGCTGTGTGGGAGAGGCGTGGGGAGGGGCATTTAGAGGGGAATATGGGGTGTGGTGGGGAGGGGGAGGGTGAAAGAGGGAGGGGAGGGATCAGGGGAAGGAGTGAGATGTCGGTGAGGAGGGGGGGGAGTGTATGTGTGAGTCTGGATATGTATGTGTGTGTGTGTGTGTGTTTGTGTGTGTGTGTGTGTGTGTGTGTGTGCTGTGTGTGTGTGTGTGACTTATACACAATGAGTGTATGTACAATGCTCTCTCTGCATATATGAATGTATGTAATGTTTCCAATAGTGGAATTTCTGTGAGACCAGCAGAAAACAAACTTTTTCCTATGTTTTGAGTGTGAGTGTGTGTGTGTGTGTGTGAGAGGTAGGTGACTTGTGTGTGTGTGTGTGTGTGTGTGTGTTTGTGTGAGGTAGGTGACTTGTATGTGTGTGTATGTGTGTGTGTGAGGTAGGTGACGTGTGTGTGTGTGTGTGTGTGTGTGTGTGTGTGTGTGTGTGGGTGGGTGTGTGAGGTAGGTGACTTGTGTGGTGTAATGTGGGTCTCAGTGCTCCTTGACTGACCACAACTTCTTGTGACCTGACCCCCACCCTCCTGGGACTTGTCCCGCATCTACTTACAATGTTGCCCTTAAAAGCTTGTCTGCCACCTAGCTTATAGTAAGTTACTCTCCTTGTTCATTGAATTACCAATTGCTATTCCTTATTGAATACTTGAGTGCCTATTCTTTATCGTGCTATGAGAGACCATTCGCAATCAGTTTGGCGGTTAATTGGAACATGTAACCCCACACCCTCACAACCACTCATAGGTGAATATAGTACTTGCAATGCAGCTGTAGGAGCCTGTAGATTGTCCAGCTCGATGTGACGTTCTGGCGTAGATCCACCTCAATTTCTTCTCGTTAATAATGAATGCTATTCGCTGTATTTCTCTCACTGGACACACGATTGTTTCACTTTATTATCTTTCTTGGGTGACATGTGATAACGTCGCCTTTCCACCCACACTAGCCTGCCCGCTCTGACTGAGCCACCACGGTTTACTTTCTGGATCACTTACAAAATTGTGGCTCTCCCCACACTTATGTGGCTCAGGCAGATTGTAAATCGCTTCTAGGATTGTTCACTATCCAATCACACTTTGCAACAAATGCAGAACACTTGGGTAGCCCTCAAAAACACTTATATTCGCGGAGCACGGAAGGTGTGACTCGCGCGCTCGGTGTCCCTACTGTGTGTGTGTATGTGTGTGTGTGAGTGCATGTTCTACATATATCTGCAGCACTCTGGAGTGACCACAGCATCAACACCCTGGCTGGTGCTGCTAGCATCTCCACCCTCACCCAGGGAAGCGATCTTCATAACCATTCACAGCACCACACAACCTTTGCAGGGTTCTGGTTCAGACAGAACTACACGCCAACAAATTTACTCAGGCCAGGATTGCTTCCCAGCATGAAAGTGAGATGGTCTACGTAATTCGGGAATTAAATTAGTTTACTCCTCAGTATTTGAAAACGATGATGATTCCTTGTCATACAAGTCAACACTGGCATTTGATGACTTATGAATGCAACAATAAGACATGTTTAATTTAATAATTCAAATAATAATAATAAAAATAATAATAGCAAAAAAATATAAATAATAATAACTGATGGCCATGGTAAAATTAGTAATTATGCTACCAGACATCGGTCTTGAATTACTTTACAAGCACAAAGCATTTACATTACGATAGCTGAAGACTGAGACACTTATGCAACATATGGGAATCTTTATTGAGGAAATGTTTCGCCACACATTGGCTTCATCAGTCCAATACAAAGAAGAAAAGTGCAAGGAGAGGAGGAGTTTGAGGTAATCAGTCCCTCTCCTTACACCTTTCTGCTTTGTACCTGACTGATGAAGCCACTGTGTGGCGAAACGTTTCCTCAGTAAAGATTCCCATATGTTGCATAAGTGTCTCAATCTTCAACTTGTCGGTTTTTTAAACCATTTTTTACACATTGCGATAGTACAATTATTAAGTTAATTCCGGTCACTTTGACAGTAATTTCAACTAATATTAGCAGCGCATGATAGACCTAAAACATATGTCAGTGGAAATATTCCAGGAATTAAGTCTAGCTAAAAGGCGCTAGTTTGGTTGCGTCTGTGTTGCTTCTCTCCATCGTGGCTACCGCTGCCTTATCGAGCGGGGAGAAATAAAGCGCGTTTTTATGAGGCAATATTTTCAGTTTATGGTGATTTTAGGGGAGCGTTGTGGGTCGTATATAACAACGGTGTCAGTCCCAGTGTCCGCTTTTATATTTCTGGGATGTGTATGCCATCAGATGCTGACAATGTTTTCTCTCTGGAGATGTGGAAAATGTTGCCAAGCTGACGGATGCATATATGATGATGCTGAGAACGATTTCTCTCAGAGAAATATATACAGAGAAGCAGACAGTACTCTTCTCTCTGATGTATATATGGAGATGTTGAGAATGTTCTGCTTCTTGGAGATGTGAGTTAAGAGATACTAAGAGTTTTCTTTCTCTACGAAATGAATAGGTGAGAGTAAGACACATGTGCAACATCTGGGTATCTTTATTGTAGACGTTTCGCCATCCAGTGGCTTTATCAATACAAATTCTAGGACATAACTTGAAGACAGTAGAACTATGTACAGAAGATGAGGTAATCAGTCCCTCAACCTAGGAGTAGGTGCGAACAGCACCATAGTCGTGGAGATTCTGAAGCAGAAGAAAGAATCCTGGCGCTTATATAGTAACGTCAGGTGAAGCAGACGAGGGCAAATTCACTGGTAGGCGGGATTCCCCAGTGGAAGTAGGTCCTTCCCAAAGAGATGGGTTAGTAGTAGTAGTAGTTGTCGTAGTCGTGAAGGTTATGTACATGTCCTCAGAATTAAGATTCCATGATGTTGCAGTGTCTGACAAGTTGCGTACGAATAGAATTTGTATTGATAAAGCCACTGGATGGCGAAACGTCTACAATAAAGATACCCAGATGTTGCACATGTGTCTTACTCTCATCTTGTCGGTATTATATACCATTCGTACACAACGATGTGAATACTTATTGATGCTGATAGTGATTTCTTAGTAGATGGAAGATATGAGATGCTGTCAGTGTTCTCTCTTTGAGAGACAAGTGATGGAGGTGCTGCTAATTGTCTCTCTGTAGATGTACTGGGAGATGCATGTATTTACATGATAAAATTACTGTTCGCAAAACTGCACTTACAATGTTATATTGGGAGATACATCTTGAGGAATTTTGTATGTGTATGTGTATGTATGTGTACGTGAATGTATGCGTACGTGAATGTGTATGTGAATGTATGTGTACGTGAATGTATGTGTATGTGAATGCGCTTCAGTACCAAGAGGACCCGATTTGAATGTCTAGGCCAAACATAATAAATCGGAAAATTACCTCATGTCCGAACTTCCTCGCTCACCTCACACCTCACGTCTGAACTTCCTCGCTCACCTCACACCTCAACTTCCTCGCTCACCTCACGCCTCAACTTCCTTGCTCACCTCATGCCTCAACTTCCTTGCTCACCTCACACCTCAACTTCCTCGCTCACCTCACACCTCAACTTCCTCGCTCACCTCACGCCTCAACTTCCTTGCTCACCTCATGCCTCAACTTCCTTGCTCACCTCACACCTCAACTTCCTTGCTCACCTCACACCTCAACTTCCTTGCTCACCTCACGCCTGAACTTCCTCGCTCACCTCACACCTCAACTTCCTTCCTCACCTCACGCCTCAACTTCCTCGCTCACCTCACACCTCAATTTCCTTGCTCACCTCACGCCTCAACTTCTTCGCTCACCTCACGCCTCAACTTCCTCGCTCAGCTCACACCTCAACTTCCTCGCTCACCTCACACCTCAACTTCCTCGCTCACCTCACGCCTCAACTTCCTCGCTCACCTCACACCTCAACTTCCTTGCTCACCTCACGCCTCAACTTCCTCGCTCACCTCACGTCTGAACTTCCTTGCTCACCTCACACCTCAACTTTTTCGCTCACCTCACACCTCAACTTTTTCACTCACCTCACACCTCAACTTCCTCGCTCACCTCACGTCTGAACTTCCTTGCTCACCTCACACCTCAACTTTTTCACTCACCTCACACCTCAACTTCATCGCTCACCTCACGCCTCAACTTCCTCGCTCACCTCACGTCTGAACTTCCTCGCTCACCTCACGTCTGAACTTCCTCGCTCACCTCACGTCTGAACTTCCTCGCTCACCTCACACCTCAACTTCCTCGCTCACCTCACACCTCAACTTCCTCGCTCACCTCACGTCTGAACTTCCTTGCTCACCTCACGTCTGAACTTCCTCGCTCACCTCACACCTCAACTTCCTCGCTCACCTCACACCTCAACTTCCTCGCTCACCTCACGTCTGAACTTCCTCGCTCACCTCACGCCTCAACTTCCTCGCTCACCTCACGCATCAACTTCCTCGCTCACCTCACACCTCAACTTCCTCGCTCACCTCACACCTCAACTTCCTCGCTCACCTCACACCTCAACTTCCTCGCTCACCTCACGTCTGAACTTCCTTGCTCACCTCACGTCTGAACTTCCTCGCTCACCTCACACCTCAACTTCCTCGCTCACCTCACACTTCAACTTCCTCGCTTACCTCACACTTCAACTTCCTCGCTCACCTCACACTTCAACTTCCTCGCTCACCTCATACTTCAACTTCCTCCTTAACCTCACGTCTAAACTTCCTCGCTCACCTCACACCTCAACTTTCTCGCTCACCTCACACCTCAACTTCCTCGCTCACCTCACACTTCAACTTCCTCGCTCACCTCACACCTCAACTTCCTCGCTCACCTCACGTCTGAACTTCCTCGCTCACCTCACACTTCAACTTCCTCGCTCACCTCACACTTCAACTTCCTCGCTCACCTCACACCTCAACTTCCTCGCTCACCTCACACCTCAACTTCCTCGCTCCCCTCACACCTCAACTTCCTCGCTCACCTCACACCTCAACTTCCTCGCTCACCTCACACCTCAACTTCCTCGCTCACCTCACACCTCAACTTCCTCGCTCACCTCACACCTCAACTTCCACGCTCACCTCACACCTCAACTTCCTCGCTCACCTCACACCTCAACTTCCTCGCTCACCTCACACCTCAACTTCCTCGCTCATCTATCAGTAAACAGACATTCAGAACATAGGTAGTTCTTACGGTTGAATCCTTGTGAAGACCTGAAGGGCCCCGAGGGTTATGGACTGATTATATCGTTTCTACAACTCTACTGTTTCTGCTGTCTCTTCTCTACTCGACTGAAGAAGCCTACTGTGTAGTCGAAACGTTTCGGAATGAAGTAACCTACTGCTTATATATGTCTTACTTATTCGCAGCTTTACTTAGTGTCTAGTGCTTTCATAGTTTATTAACCATGTGGAATGAAAATTGATAGAAAACATCGTCCTCCCACCAAGCAGGGTTCAAACCCATGGCCAGCCAGTGTTAAGACCAGTAGGACAGAGCGTTGTCCACTGTACCACGCCGGCCTAGAAAGATTAGGAGTGTTTCTTTACATCACAGGGAGTCAAGAATTGACAACACTGTGACCACATGTGTTCTCTAGTCACAGTGGAGAAAGCAAGGTGAAAAATCCGATCCATTAAAACAGCTCAAAAGTTTTGAGTATGCGTGAAAGAATGGAGGGTGGGAGAGTCTTTCGTTTTATTATTTATGCAACAAGCGTCTACATAATTCATCAATGTTTATTGAGATTATAGACAGAAGTAAACAGGTCTTCCAAACAAATAACTAGGGTAAGAACTATTAAGGTCTTTACTATTTGTATTTTCCTGGTACTCCTAAAAACACACACACACACACACACACACACACACACACACACACACACACACACACACACACACACACACACACACACTGAAGTAAGAAATATGAGAGAGGGGTGGGTTGATTGCATTTTCTTGGACTGCAAGAAGGCCTTCGACACAGTTCCTCACAAGAGATTAATTAGTACAGAAGCTAGATTCCTGGATAAAAACTGAGAGGAAGTAGGTATTGAAAATTTCACACATATCCTTATCACTGTCAGTGATCTGACCTGAGTTACTCTTAAGTGGGCCTATCTTGTCCCTAATCTTACTTCTGTATACCTGAAAGAACCCTTTTGGGTTAGTCTTTGAATCCCTGGTGACCTTAGCCTCATAATCCCTTTTTGCTTTTCTTATTTCGTTTTTTTATTTCTCTCTTTAATTGAATATATTGATTTCTTAACTGCCCATCCCCTCTTTTGATACGCCTATATATGCCTCTCTTTTGACCAATGAGATGTTTCAATCTATTGTTCATCCATTTGGGATCATTTTTGTTAGATCTAATTTCCCTACTCGGAACAAAAGTTGTCTGGGCAGCTAGAACTATGCTCTGAAAAACGTCATATTGGCAACCAAGATCACCTACCTGACCCATAGTCAGGACATCCCAATTTAGCCCACCCAGGTAATTTTTCAGTTCCATGAAATCGGCCAAGCGAAAATCTGGGACAGAGATTTGATTGAAGTTATCTAGGTAACTCCATGATATATTGAAACTAAGTGATTTGTGATCACTTTCCCCAAGCTCATCATAACCTCAAGATTATTAACTAGTGATACTTTATTGTCAAGAACCACGTCAAGTAGATTGTTTTCTCTAGTTGGTTCTGTCGCAAACTGGTTTGAAAAGCAATCCTGAACCACATCAAGAAAGTCACTAGACTCAAGATTTCCTGTCACATTGTTCCAATCAATTTGTCCAAAGTTAAAATCTCCAATTAACACAACATTTTCCTATCTAGATGCCTTCTGAATTTCGTTCCATAGCAGCTTACTGCACTCCCTGTCAAGGTTTGAGGGCCTATAAATCACACCCAAAATGAACTTTTCATGACCCTCGAGAAACTGTAAACAAACAGATTCTGTGTCTGTTGTTTCTAATCTTATATCTTGTCTAAAACAATTTAAATGATCTCTGACTTACATCGCCACACCACCACCCTTCCTGTTAACCCTATCAGTATGGAAAAGTTTATAACCCTGTATGTTGCATTCAGAAGGCATTTCTCTATCTTTCAAGTTAAACCAGGTCTCTGTTATAGCAATAATATCTATATTACATGCACTTGCAAGTAATCTTAGCTCATCTATCTTATTTCTTAGACTCCTACTATTTGTATAGTAAACCTTAAAGGAGCTACTCACTCGTTGCCCTCTACTGTCTCTCTTTGTTTGTTGATCATTTGCTTTGCCATTACTAGCAACTTTATTTTGAATATTGTCTTTTCAACATATCCCTGAGGCATCCTGGTTATATCTGCTGTTTTCAACCCTAGTACTGCAGCCTGATTGTTTCCCACAAACACCCATACCTCTATAATCTATCAGTTTATAGTCCTAGACATGTCACCAATAACCCCCCTCAATCAAATTGGCTAATGCAACCACTCCAGCCCCAGAGAGATGAACCCCATCCCTTTCATAGATATCACGTTTGCCATAGAATATGTCCCAGTTATCAATGAATGGGATTGCAAGTTCCTTGCAGTACCTGTCTTGCAAGCACTTTATACCAGTTACTCTAGACATCCATTCATTGTCCACTCCCCTTCTAGGCAAGATGCTACATAAGATTGGGATCCCTCCCTTGTACCTGACTACATCTATGGCTCATCTATACTTATCCAGCAGCTCCTGTCTATTGCCATTCCCGATGTCATTTCCACCAGCACTAAAGCAGATAATGGGCTTGTTCCCATTACCTGACATAATATTATCCAATCCGCTGACTATGTCACTAACACCAGCTCCCGGGAGACACATCCTCTGTCTGACCTTTCTATCTCTGTTACAAAAAGCACGGTCCATATATCTTACCCGAGAATCTCCCGCTATCAGATTATTTTTACCTTAATAAGCAAGGGAGTCAGCTGTACCATTCATCTCACTAACCACTGAAGTACACTCGTCCTGGAGAACAGAGAATCGATTTCCTACCTTCACATCTTCTCTATTAACCTTCCTTATCATCCTTCTTTCTGAATTGTGAACCACTTGCCACTTAAAGAGGCTGCCACTCTCCAAATCACCGCTGGTAACTTTTTTCTCCTCACCAGCTACCACCATCTCTCACTCACTCCCAAACCCATCTAGACAAAACTTCAGCTTCCTATTTTCCTCCTGAAGAAGTAGAATGTCCTTCTTCAACACTTTAACGTGAAATTCTAAAATACTACAACAAGCCATGGTGCTAGGTAACACCCCACGCTAATCCCAGACAGCTTAGGACAGGTATGACCACACGTGATCACTAACCTCAGCGTACTGACTGATAATAGTCCATTTCCCACTATATATATATATATATTATTTCTTTCAATGCACCAGCCGTATTCCACTGAGGCGGGGTGGCCCAAAAGAAAAAACTAAAGTTTCTCCTTTTAAATTTAGTAATATATACAGGTGAAGGGGTTACTAGCCCCTTGCTCCCGGCATTTTAGTCGCCTCTTACAACACGCTGGGCTTAGAGGAAGAATTCTGTTCCACTTCCCCATGGAGATAAGAGGAAATAAACAAGAAGAAGCATTAGAAAGAAAATAGAAGAAAACCCAGAGGGGTGTGTATACATATGCTTGTACACGTATGTGTAGTGTGACCTAAGTGTAAGTAGAAGTAGTATATATATATATATATATATATATATATATATATATATATATATATATATATATATATATATATATATATATATATATATGTATATATATAAAATGTTGTGCCAAATAGGCAGAACATGCGATCTTGGCTTAAATAGCAACGCTCATCTTGCCATACAGGACAAGCGAAAATTTGTGTATGCAATAATTTCGCCAAAATCATTCTGAACCTAACGAAAAAAATATATTTCACTGTGTTTGTTTAGTTTTAAATTATTGTAAACGTATCTAAAATATGTTTAGTTGGGTTAGGCTAAAATAAATTGTTCTTGTTATAATAAGGTTAGGTAAGTTTTCTAAAATTCTTTTGGAGCAAAATTAAATTTTTTTACATTAACATCAATGAAGAAAATATATCTTTAAACGTGCAAGAGAAAATTTTAGAAAGGACTTAATTTTAAATGAGTTCTTGCAAATTGACCAGTTTTACATATTCGGCACGACATATACATATATATCACGACAGAAATGTTAAAAGCAGGGGAGGACAGTGTTGGAGTGGTTGGTATTTTTGTTTCATAAATGCATGAAAGAGGGGAAGGTACCTAGGGATTGGCGGAGAGCATGTATAGTCTCTTTATATAAAGGGAAGAGGGACAAAAGATATTGTAAAAATTATGGAGGAATAAGTTTACTGAGTATACCAGAAAAAGTGTACGGTAGGGTTATTATTGAAAGAATTAGTGGTAAGACTGAATGCAGAATTGCGGATGAGCAAGGAGGTTTTAGAGTGAGTAGGGGATGTGTAGATCAAGTGTTTACATTGAAACATCTATGTGAGCAGTATTTAGATAAAGAAAAGGAAGTTTTCATTGCATTTATGGATTTAAAAGAGGCATATGGCAGAGTGGATAGGAGAGCTATATGGCAGATGTTGCAAGTATTTGGAATAGGTGGTAAGTTACTAAATGCTGTAAAGAGGTTTTAAGAGGATAGTGAGGCTCAGATTAGGGTGTGTAGAAGAGAGGGAGAATACTTCCCGGTAAAAGTAGGTCTTAGACAGGGATGTGTAATGTCACCATGGTTGTTTAATATATTTATAGATGGGGTTGTAAAAGAAGTAAATGCTAGGGTGTTCGGGAGAGGGGTGGGATTAAATTATGGGGCATTAAATACAGAATGGGAAGTGACACAGTTACTTTTTGCTGATGATACTGTGCTTATGGGAGATTCTAAAGAAAAATTGCAAAGGTTAGTGAACGAACTTGGGAATGTGTGTAAAGGTAGAAAGTTGAAAGTGAACATAGAAAAGAGTAAGGTGATGAGAGTATCAAATGATTTAGATAAAGAAAAATTGGATATCAAATTGGGGAGGAGGAGTATGGAAGAAGTGAATGTTTTCAGATATTTGGGAGATGACGTGTCAACGGATGGATTTATGAAGGATGAGGTTAATCATAGAATTGATGAAGGAAAAAAGGTGAGTGGTGCGTTGAGGTATATGTGGAGTCAAAAAATGTTATCTATGGAGGCAAAGAAGGGAATGTATGAAAGTATAGTAGTACCAACACTCTTATATGGGTGTGAAGCTTGGGTTGTAAATGCTGCAGCAAGGAGGCAGTTGGAGGCAGTGGAGATGTCCTGTTTAAGAGCAATGTGTGGTGTAAATATTATGCAGAAAATTCGAAGTGTGGAAATTAGGAGGTGTGGAGTTAATAAAAGTGTTAGCCAGAGGACTGAAGAGGGTTTGTTAAGGTGGTTTGGTCATTTAGAGAGAATGGATCAAAGTAGAATGACATGGAGAGCGTATAAATCTGTAGGGAAAGCAAGGCGGGGTAGGGGTCGTCCTCGAAAAGGTTGGAGGGAGGGGGTAAAGGAGGTGTTGTGGGCGAGTGGTTTGGACTTACAGCAAGCGTGCATGAGTGTGTTAGATAGGAGTGAATGGAGACAAATGGTATTTGGGACCTGTGGAGCTGTTGGAGTGTGAGCAGGGTAATATTTAGTGAAGGGATTCAGGGAAACCGGTTATTTTAAATAACCGGACTTGAGTCCTGGTAATGGGAAGTACAATGCCTGCACTCTAAAGGTTTTTTTTGGGGATATTAGCAGTTTGGAGGGATATGTTATGTATCTTTATACGTATATGCTTCTAAACTGTTGTGTTCTGAGCACCTCTGCAAAAACAGTGATAATGTGTGAGTGATGTGAAAATGTTGAATGATGAAAGTGTTTTATTTTTGGGGATTTCCTTTCTCTTTGGGTCACCCTGCCTCGGTGGGAGACGGCCGACTTGTTGAAAAAACAATATATATATATATATATATATATATATATATATATATATATATATATATATATATATATATATATATTCAACAAACTGGCCGTGTCCCACCGAGGTGGGGTGGCCCAAAAGGAAAAACGAAAGTTTCTCCTTTTAAATTTAGTAATATATACAGGAGAAGGGGTTACTAGTCTCTAGCTCCCAGCGTGTTAGTTGCCTCTTACGACACGCATGGCTTATGGAGGAAGAATTCTGTTCCACTTCCCCATGGAGGTAAGAGAAAATAAACAAGAACAAGAACTAGTAAGAAAAGTAGAAGAAAACCCATAGGGATGTGTATATATATGCTTGTATATGTATGTGTAGTGTGACCTAAGTGTAAGTAGAAGTAGCAAAACGCACCTGAAACCTTGTATGTTTATGAGACAGAAAAAAGGACACAAGCAATCCTATCATCATGTAAAACAATTACAGGTTTCCGTTTTACACTCACTTGGCAGGACGGTAGTACCTCCCTGGGTGGTTGCTGTCTACCATCCTACTACATATATATATATTTATATATATATTATATATATATATATATATATATATATATATATATATTAATATATATATTATATTTATATATATAAGAACATAAGAACATAAGAAAGAAGAAACACTGCAACAGGCCTACTGACTCATGCGGAGCAGGTCTATGTCCCCCCCCCCGTGGATTAGACCAATGACCCACCCTGTCTGGTCATCCCCACTTAAGGATGGAGCACTGTACCAGACCCAGCAGCACAAGCTAGTCAGGTCCAACTCACACCCACCCTCACGTACTCATGTATTTATCTAACGTATTTTTAAAACTACACAACGTTTTAGCCTCAATAACTGTACTCGGGAGTTTGTTCCACTCATCCACAACTCTATTACCAAACCAGTACTTTCCTATATCCTTCCTGAATCTGAATTTTTCCAACTTGAAACCATTGCTACGAGTCCTGTCTTGGCTGGAAATTTTCAGCACACTATTTACATCCCTTTTATTTATTCCTGTTTTCCATTTATACACCTCGATCATATCATCCCTAATTCTACGCCTTTCGAGAGAGTGCAGATTCAGGGCCTTCAGTCTATCCTCATAGGGAAGATTTCTGAAACATGGGATCATCTTTGTCATCCTCCTTTGTACGTTTTCCAGAGCATTTATATCCATTCTGTAATACGGTGACCAGAACTGAGCAGCATAGTCTAAATGAGGCCTAACCATGGATGGATATATATATATATATATATATATATATATATATATATATATATATATATATATATATATATATATATATATATATATATATATATTATTGTACGCACGGAACAAGTGGTATATTGATCAGTAACAACACTTCACCAGCCAAGGAGTCGAACCCCTGCTGTTTTGACACACCTTATGGTGAGAGAAAACGCATGACGCTTTAGACCATGCGTTTTCTCTCACCAAGAGGCGTGCCAAAACAGCAGGGGTTCGACTCCTTGGCTGGTGAAGTGTTGTTACTGATCAATACCACTTGCTCCGTGGATACAATAATATCTATATATATATATATATATATATATATATATATATATATATATATATATATATATAATATATATATAATATATATCACACCGGCCGATTCCCACCAAGGCAGGGTGGCCCGAAAAAGAAAAACTTTCACCATCATTCACTCCATCACTGTCTTGCCAGAAGGGTGCTTTACACTACAGTTTTTAAACTGCAACATTAACATCCCTTCTTCAGAGTGCAGGCACTGTACTTCCCATCTCCAGGACTCAAGTCCGGCCTGCCGGTTTCCCTGAACCCTTTCATAAATGTTACTTTACTCACACTCCAACAGCACGTCAAGTATTAAAAACCATTTGTCTCCATTCACTCTTATCAAACACGCTCACGCATGCCTGCTGGAAGTCCAAGCCCCTCGAACACAAAACCTCCCCTACCCCCTCCCTCCAACCTTTCCTAGGCCGACCCCTACCCCGCCTTCCTTCCACTACAGACTGATACACTCTTGAAGTCACTCTGTTTCGCTCCATTCTCTCTACATGTCCGAACCACCTCAACAACCCTTCCTCAGCCCTCTGGACAACAGTTTTGGTAATCCTGCACCTCCTCCTAACTTCCAAACGACGAATTCTCTGCATTATATTCACACCACACATTGCCCTCAGACATGACATCTCCACTGCCTCCAGCCTTCTCCTCGCTGCAACATTCATCACCCATGCTTCACACCCATATAAGAGCGTTGGTAAAACTATACTCTCATACATTCCCCTCTTTGCCTCCAAGGACAAAGTTCTTTGTCTCCACAGACTCCTAAGTGCACCACTCACCCTTTTCCCCTCATCAGTTCTATGATTCACCTCATCTTTCATAGACCCATCCGCTGACACGTCCACTCCCAAATATCTGAATACATTCACCTCCTCCATACTCTCTCCCTCCAATCTGATAGAGGGAGAGAGTATGGAGGAGGTGAATGTATTCAGATATATATATATATATATATATATATATATATATATATATATATATATATATATATATATATATATATATATATATATTATTTATATATGTGAAACTGCAACATTAACACCCCTCCTTCAGAGTGCAGACACTGTACTTCCCATCTTCTTCAAGGGGGGCTCCTTGTCGTGGTGAAGAGGCTCTTGGTCTGACGAATTAGACCTGTTGGTCTCCTTCCTCAGACCGAACCTAATAACCCCCCAATCCCCCCTTCCCTATCCCATCCTCCCTTTTTTCCTTTCCTCCTCCTCCTCCCCTCCCCTGCCTTTTGCCTTTCCTCTTTTTGGCCTTTGGGATTTTTCCCACAGGCATGATAGTTCCTGGGTAGGGGAAAGGGTACCGTGGTCCATCCCATTCCGTTGAGGCTCTTGGCGGTGGCGTAGTTTGCCGTGGGATCTGGATCGCCTGTGGATGTCCCGAATGTACAGAATGGGTCACATAACCAGAGACCAAGCAAAACGTTACTCGTCAGTCCTAACCAGCCTGATAAGAAGGGCAAAAAAACTGTATTATGAGAACAGATTATCCAACTTACGAGGTGATATAAAAAAGACCTGGAAGACCCTATCAGAAATTCTGGGAACAAAAAAGATATCACGACATAGCGAAATAAAATTAGCAAAATCAGATGAACCCCAACTCCCACCAACAGAAACAGCAAACAGACTCAATGATTTCTTCTCCACTATAGGTCAAAACCTTGCCAATAAAATCCCAAGCTCAGATACCCCACCAAATGACTACCTCACTGGCAACTACCCGAACACACTGTTCCTAGCTCCGACTAACCCATACGAAGTCTCCCTTATTATCAACGCACTGAAAAACAAGGCAGGAGATTTAAATACCTTACCACCCTTTATATACAAAAAAAGCGTCACAAGTACTATCACCAATCATTGCAACACTCTTTAACAAATCCATTGAATCCTCCACCTTCCCTACAGCTCTCAAAATAGCAAGGGTCACCCCGATCCATAAAGGAGGAGACCAAACAGAGTTGAATATCTATAGGCCAATATCCAATTTACACCCTCTCTCAAAAATCTTCGAAAAATTAATTCATGAACGAATCTACTCCTACCTCATCTCCCAAAACATTCTCAACCCCTGCCAATTTGGATTCAGGCCTAATAAAAATACTAATGATGCTATTATACACATGCTAGAACATATATACACTGCAATAGAGAAAAAAGAAGTCCCACTGGGGATCTTCATTGACTTACGTAAAGCTTCTGATACAGTTGACCATGACTTGCTCCACGTAAAATTGTCACACTATGGTATTAGAGGGCACTCCCTCAACTACCTCAAGTCATACCTCAGCAACAGAAGCCAATATGTGTACGCAAATGGGGCAAGCTCTTCCGCACAACCAATTACAGTTGGTGTCCCACAGGGAAGTGTCCTTGGCCCTCTTCTCTTTCTCCTATACATAAATGACCTACCAAATGCTTCGTAATTACTCAAAACCACACTTTTTGCAGATGACACTACATACGTCTTCTCTCACCCGAGGCCAGTCACGCTAGCCAATACTGTAAACACCGAATTACAGAAAATATCTACCTGGATGAGGACTAACAAACTTACACTAAACATTGACAAAACCTACTTCATTCAGTTTGGTAACAGAGCTACAGATGTACCTCTTAACATAGCAATAAACGGATCACCTATCACAAAGCTAACAGAGGGAAAATTCTTAGGAATCCACCTCGATAATAGACTCAAATTCCATACACATATGCAACAAATTTCTAAGAAAATTTCCAAGACTGTAGGCATACTATCGAAGATACGGTACTATGTTCCACAGTCAGCCCTCCTGGCCCTTTATCACTCTCTTATTTACCCCTATCTCACCTATGGAATTTGTGTATGGGGCTCAACAACAATTAACCATCTCAGACCACTAATAACCCAACAAAAGGCTGCAGTTAGAATGATAACAAATAAATAACAAAAAGGCACAATACCGTGACTGGAACGATACACAAATAACCCGCACATAAAAGACAGAAGCTTACGACGACGTTTCGGTCCGACTTGGACCATTGACAAAGTCACACTAACAGAGGAGGAGCAGGACGGCTATATATAGGCAGGAAGAGGTGGAGGTAGTAGTAGTGGTAGTAGTAGTAGTAGTACAAGAATGTATATAATACCGACAGGATGAAATGACACATGCACAACACCCGGGCATCCCCACCGTAGACGTTTCGCCATCCAGCCAGCCACTGGATGGCGAAACGTCCACAACAAAGACAACCAGACGCCGCACATGTGTCTAATTTCATCAGTAGATGTAGTAGAAGAAGAAGAGGTAGTAGTAGTGGTAGTGGTAGAAGTGGGAAATAAGGAAGACGAGCCAGTCAAATACAAAGGAAGGGGAGCACTGCAAGAGAGCTAGAAACCCACAGAGGGAGAGCAAGCGCACAGAGGTGCGTGAAAGGGGAAGTGGTGAAATAAAATAAAGAAGGAACAGAAACACGAGACAGGAGAGAGAAAGACAACCCAGAGGAGAAAAGGAGAGAGGAAAGGGGAAGAGGAAGAAGAAAAAGAAGAAGAAGAAGAAAAAATGAGGATTCAGGTTAAGTCACGGGTGTTCTGAAGTTTGGAGCATTTTACAATGTAGTGGGAGAGGAAGGCATCTACAGAGACGAAGCCAGGGCTAAGGTTCATACAAGGAAAGTTGTGTATAAGAGAGGATTCAACTAAACGGCGACTGTTCGAGTTGGAAGTAGGGAAGACAGTTTTAGCAGAAGACCAGTCAATAGGATGGCTATGATCTCTGACGTGACAGAAAAGAGCATTTTTAGTGTCGGCAAGCATAACACTATTTTTGTGCTCCCTAAGTCTGTCAGAAAGAGATCGACCAGTTTCTCCAAAGTATTGAAGAGGACAGGAGGAGCAAGAAATAGAGTAGACACCAGGAACATCTGTAGAGGGAGGAGAGGTATGAACGAGATTAGTGCGAAGAGTGTTAGTCTGGCGGAAGGTAAGCTTGATGTCTAAGGGACGGAGAGAATTGTTGAGATTAGAAAGACCGGAAATGTAGGGAAGGCAGAGGATAGAAGAGTTCCCATGAGTAGAGAGTTTGGGAGAGAAGAAATTGCGTTTAGCACGTGAGAGGGCAGAGTCTATGAAATTTCCACTCTTTATAATTCGTTCTCCCGTCTTGGCTACCCTTCCCATTTCATAGACTCTGCCCTCTCACGTGCTAAACGCAATTTCTTCTCTCCCAAACTCTCTACTCATGGGAACTCTTCTATCCTCTGCCTTCCCTACATTTCCGGTCTTTCTAATCTCAACAATTCTCTCCGTCCCTTAGACATCAAGCTTACCTTCCGCCAGACTAACACTCTTCGCACTAATCTCGTTCATACCTCTCCTCCCTCTACAGATGTTCCTGGTGTCTACTCTATTTCTTGCTCCTCCTGTCCTCTTCAATACTTTGGAGAAACTGGTCGATCTCTTTCTGACAGACTTAGGGAGCACAAAAATAGTGTTAGGCTTGCCGACACTAACAATGCTCTTTTCTGTCACGTCAGAGATCATAGCCATCCTATTGACTGGTCTTCTGCTAAAACTGTCTTCCCTACTTCCAACTCGAACAGTCGCCGTTTAGTTGAATCCTCTCTTATACACAACTTTCCTTGTATGAACCTTAGCCCTGGCTTCGTCTCTGTAGATGCCTTCCTCTCCCACTACATTGTAAAATGCTCCAAACTTCAGAACACCCGTGACTTAACCTGAATCCTCATTTTTTCTTCTTCTTCTTCTTTTTCTTCTTCCTCTTCCCCTTTCCTCTCTCCTTTTCTCCTCTGGGTTGTCTTTCTCTCTCCTGTCTCGTGTTTCTGTTCCTTCTTTATTTTATTTCACCACTTCCCCTTTCACGCACCTCTGTGCGCTTGCTCTCCCTCTGTGGGTTTCTAGCTCTCTTGCAGTGCTCCCCTTCCTTTGTATTTGACTGGCTCGTCTTCCTTATTTCCCACTTCTACCACTACCACTACTACTACCTCTTCTTCTTCTACTACATCTACTGATGAAATTAGACACATGTGCGGGGTCTGGTTGTCTTTGTTGTGGACGTTTCGCCATCCAGTGGCTGGCTGGATGGCGAAACGTCTACGGTGGGGATGCCCGGGTGTTGTGCATGTGTCATTTCATCCTGTCGGTATTATATACATTCTTGTACTACTACTACTACTACTACTACCACTACTACTACCTCCACCTCTTCCTGCCTATATATAGCCGTCCTGCTCCTCCTCTGTTAGTGTGACTTTGTCAATGGTCCAAGTCGGACCGAAACGTCGTCGTAAGCTTCTGTCTTTTATGTGCGGGTTATTTGTGTAATGATAACAAATTCTCACTACAGGCAACACACTCCACCAATATTCAAAACACTCAACCTACTCACCATACAAAACATCCATACTTATTATTGCACCTATTACATACATAGAACACTTAACTCTGATATTAACCCTCCCCTCAAACATCTCCTTGCCAACCTCAACAGAACACATGACCATAACACAAGGCACAGATCACTCTTTGATGTTCCTCGTGTCCATCTCACGCTATGCAAAAACTCAATGCACATAAAAGGCCCTAAAATCTGGAATTCATTACCTGTAAATATAAAAGAAACACTACCTGTTTATAAATTCAAGTCTCTTCTCAAAGATCACTTACTCACTCAAAACCAAATAAATACTGAATAACTGAACCTTATAAATTGTATATCCTATATGTTACTCACAATTATATCACACAAATGTTAAACCTAGGACCCAATCTAACTTTATTATTTTTTAAATACACTACCTAACAGAATACTCCATTCGACTGAATGTACAGCAATGCAAGCAACCATATGACCTGTCTTTGTAATACTCATTTGTGCTTTATAGTTATCTGTTTACAATAATGTTTTATCACTGATTTCATCATTGCTTAGTTAATCTTAAGTTAATTTTAAGCCAGCCCGTAATGCTATGCATATAAGTGGCTTTGGCATGCTGCTCTTACCTGTATTTTTTGTACCTCTGTATGTATGCTTAAATTACTAAATAAATAAATAAATCCCTCTCCGTTATCCCGGAGGGTGGCTTTGGGTGTCTTTCCGGCGACGGGTGTATCTCTGGAGGCCACCTTTCGGATTCCGGGAGTGGTGGCCAAAGGAGGTATGCTTTGTGGCAGATATCCTTCCGCCCTCTCTTTTGTCCACCGAGGTAGCTCGGCAGATGTGAGGTTGCTATCCCGGATTGCTGGTTTACTGGCATGAAGGGTAGGGTATGGCATGGGTTCCATGCTGCATCTACGCTACTTGTGGTGCTGAGGTCCTCTTGGGCGCGGAGGAAAATTTCTGGTCCATTCATTCCTCCTAGGAACTATCCTTCCCCGGTCTTCCCTTTTTTTTTTATTCTTTTTTAATTTTTATTTTCTTCTTTCTTTTTTTTTCTTAAAAACAAAAAGAAAGAAGTAACCTAACCATGGAGTACCCAATCCTTGACCCCGCTACCCTCGGGCCCCTTCTTGTTACTGCACCCCGTTCTGACCTCGCCTCGTCTTTTGACCACTCTTTGGTCACTCCTAAGGCCCCTGTACCTCTTGCTGATGCTGTTTCGTCACCTGCTTCAGGTGCCGGGGTTTCGACTGACTCCTTCGATTTGTCTGACCTCTGCTCTCCTTTGACTATGCTTCCGGCCTCTCCCTCTACAGTGCGGCAATTTTTGAATTGCCAGCTCGTCCCACGTCGGACCAGCTCTGGTCCCACTTCTAAATGCCAACGACAATCTCCTGATGATGTTACTTCATTACCTTCCCATTCGACTCGGAAAAGACCGACACGTCATGCACTCCGTCTCCACACTCAGTTTCGGACCACACAATGGACTAAATTCTTTACTTTAAAACTGACTTCTTCTACTGCCTATCTTTCCGACCACAGTATTGGCAAAGCGCTCGTACGCCATGTTGGTAGAGATATTTCATTTCATGCTCTCAAGAGCGGTACGTGCATTGTCACTGTCCAGAATGCTACCCAAGCTCATGATCGTTCTCTCCTTTCGCATAACGATACTATTCCTATCACTATTGAAAAACATCATTCTCTCAATTCTTCTAGTGGTACTGTCATTCTGCCTCATACCATAGTCCAACAGAATTTCCAGACATGTGGCAATGACATTCTTGAACAGCTGGAACTCCAGGATCTACCAATCCTCAAAGTAGACACTTATGTCCTTCCTGCCCGCGGGCGGAGACGATACCCTTGCAACGTGGCTCGATTAACTTTCGACAGCCACGAACTCCCGTCATCTGTTTATGTCGCAGGACATCGGTTACAAGTTCAAAAGGTGATCCCTACACCGCAACAGTGTAGAAACTGCTGGCGTTTTGGTCACCCAGCGAAATATTGCAGATCTATAGCTGAATGCCCAGTCTGTGGTGCCGATGACCATTCTAATACGTCTTGCAGTCGACCTCCCGCTTGCCTTAAAATTGTCATGAGGCTCACCCTTCGTGCTCTCGCCATTGACAGGTCTACCTAAATGAGCGTGAAATCCGTTGCCTCAAAGAAGCAGGTCTCCCTCATGCTTTGGCAGTTTCTCATCTCTGCCTCCAAGGGAGACTACCCCATGTTTCTTATTCTCGTGTTTCAAAACGTTCCCCGCTTCTGGGGTCCCATCTTCTGCAGCCTCCTCTGTTGTTACCCCTCCCATAGTCACTTCTGTATCTAATTCTTTTGCTCTCCTGGGCTCTGATGTCCCTACTTCAATACCTCAGTGTGTTCTCACATCTTCGCGTCCTTCCTCACAATCCCCGGTATCGACAAGACCTCATACGATACCTTATACCAATCGCCCCTCTACTTCTCAGAAGTCAAAAAAATTCCCATTGCTCAAATATTCTTTGCCCCCTCCTTCCCTTCTTCCACCTCCGCATTTTACCTTTCCAGTCTCTGTGCCTAGTTCTTCCCCCCTCTCTCTGGCTCCATTATAAGTGTGGAGGTTCACCCTCCTCCTTGTATATGTCTTCCACCCCAATCCCCTCCCAAGTTTCTCCCTCTTTTGCCACCTCCCAGGTTTCAGCATCTTTTGTCCCCTTCCACACATCTTCTCCAGTCCCCTACACTCTTTCGTCCCCCCCTACTTTGGTACAGTCCATTACTGTCCCCATCTTTACTCACCCTCCTCCTTCTACCTCTAATACTGTCTCCCATACGTCTTTGAATTCAGAAACACTTGAAGCCATTTCAGAATATGTTGCAGAGACTAAACCTTCAATGGACACTGATCCACCTCCTGTTCCTTCTCTTCCCTCTCCTCCATCTCCACAACTCCATTCTTCGCAATGCTCCGTTCCTTCGCTGTTTGAACGTCTTCCGATGCCACCACACGTTGACTTTTCTAACCCCTCTAGTCCGTAGGTACCCTTCCCAATGGATTCCTGGTATTTTCCTTATTGCCAATCATGGCCTATTTACAGTGGAATATCTGTGGCCTCAGAGGTAATCGGGGTGAGCTTCAGATGTTGCTTTCCAGGTTTTCCCTTGTTGGTGTTTGCTTACAAGAACAAAAATTATACTGAACTGTTTTCCAACCTATCTCAGGCTATAATTTGTCTTCTTCGGATCCTTTCTCAGATGGGACCTTTAATGAAAGTGCCCTTCTTCTTCGCAATGATATTCCGTACTGTCAACTATTTGTCCATACCTCGCTGCATTACACTGCAGCCCGTATCCACTTGAATAAGTGGTTTACAATATGTTCTTTATATCTCTCTCCTTCTCGGGCATTTTCTATCCCAGATTTTGCCTTTCTTGTTTCATCCTTACCACAACCACTTCTATTACTCGGCGATTTTAATGCCCACCATTTCCTCTGGGGGGGGGGGCTCATTGTGACTCACGTGGCATCCAGTTGGAGGCTTTTCTCGCCTCTCACCCCCTCCATGTTTTAAATACGGGTTCTCCCACCCATTTGGATCCTCGTACTCATACTCTCCCTTGCATCGATCTATTGGTCTGCTCTTCCTCCACTGCACTAGACGTCACCTGGTCTATTCTACCGGACTTACATGACAGCAATCATTTTCTAATCATTCTTACTTCTTCTTCATATTCACCACCTTTCCGTAGCCCTCGCTGGCAATTTGATCGGGCAAATTGGGACCTTTACTCGCAACTCACTGCTTTTAGTGAGGTTCCTTCTTCATCCTCCATTGATGAGCTCATACACCTCTTCTCAACGTCAGTTTTAACCGCAGCTTCTCATTCTATACTCCAAACCTCAGGCAGGCATTCTCAGAAGTGCGTGCCTTGGTGGTCTCCTGCTTGTGCTTGTACAGTAAGTTTGAAACGTGCTGCATGGGGCAGGTACCGGTACAATAGAACCGATGAGAGACTTCTTGCTTTTAAGCAGAAGCGTGCAGTCGCTCGCCGTGTCATCCGTGACGCTAAACGCACTCTCTGGCAAGATTATGTTTCCACCATCACCTCTGCTTCTTCTATGAGTGCAGTCTGGAGAAAAGTGAGGAAATTGAGTGATAAATACTCTCCTGACCCGGCTCCTGCTCTACAGGTTCGCCGGTGTTGATATAGCAAACCCTCTTGACATTGCCATTGAAATTGGCACTCATCTGGTCCGTATTTCCCGGGGGCTCCATCTATGCCCCTCGTTTCTTTCCTCAAAGTCTGCCAGAAAGTTAGTACCCTTGGACGTTTCTTCTCTCAGAGAAGAACAGTATAATGTGCCTTTTACACTTTGGGAACTGGAGGCAACACTCTCAGCTTGCCGATCATCGGCAGCTGGGCCTGACGACATTCATATTCGGATGTTACAACATTTACATCAGTCAGCCCTTGTAGTCCTCTTACACCTCTTCAATCTTATTTGGGCACAAGGAGTTCTTCCCCAGCTGTGGAAATTTGCCATTGTTCTCCCTTTCCGCAAGCCGGGTACTACGGGACATGAAGCCTCCCACTATCGTCCCATTGTTCTTACTAGTGCAGTTTGCAAAGTGATGGAATGTCTGGTAAATCGACGTTTAATGTGGTATTTAGAGACTCGCAACAGTCTCTCCACTCGTCAATATGACTTTCGTAAGGGCCGATCTACCATAGACCCCTTACTACGCTTGGATACGTATGTTCGTAATGCCTTTGCAAATAATCACTCAGTTATTGCCATATTTTTTGACCTTGAGAAGGCATATGACAACTTGGAGGTGTAACATTTTGCCCCAAGCTCACTCCTTAGGCCTCCAAGGCAATCTACCATCCTTCCTTAAGAACTTTTTAACTGACAGACATTTCCGTGTTCGAGTTAATAATGTGCTCTCCCCGGACTTTGTCCAAGCTGAAGGTGTCCCTCAGGGATGTGTTCTGAGCACAACAATTTTTCTCCTTGCTATAAATGATTTGACCTCTGTCCTTCCACTCAATATTTGGTCATCACTCTATGTTGATGACTTCGCTATTGATTGTGCAGGCGCTGACTGTCACCTCATTACAGTTTTTCTCCAGCATGTGGTCGACCGTGTTTCCAATTGGGCCACCGCGCATGGGTTTAAATTTTCCAGTACCAAAACTCACTAGACGCTCTGTTATCTCCGATCATCCTTCGTACCTCTATGGCTCCCGTATCCCTGAACGTGATACAGTCAGGTTTCTAGGCCTTCTCGTTGACCGTAGGTTATCCTGGAAACCTCACATTACCTCTCTGAAGGCAACTTGTCACAGCTGGCTGAACCTTCTTAAAACCCTTGCTCATCTTTCCTGGGGAGCCGATCGTCGAACTCTCCTTCGTTTACATTCAGCCCTCATTTTATCGAAACTCGATTATGGTGACCAGTTCTATTCAGCAGCCTCTCCTGCTACTCTCTCTAGCCTTAACCCCATCCATCACCAAGGATTACGTTTATGCCTTGATGCTTTTCACTCTTCCCCTGTTGAGAGCCTCTATGCTGAAGCGAATGTTCCATCCTTGTCTGATCGCCGTGATGCCCATTGCCTTCACTACTATGTACGCTCTCACGATCTCTGCAATCCTTCCATTTATGGAATGGTCACCGATATTAGTAGACATTCTTTATTTGTTTGCCACCCCTGTTTGCTCCATCCCTTCTTTCTTCGCCTACATTCGCTCTTGTCTTCCCTTTAGTTACCACCTTTATATGTTCATGTAGCATCTCACTTTTCCTTACCCCCCTGGGAAGTTCAAGCTGTTCGGGTCTGTTCTTTCTCACTCCCTTGCTCGAAAGCCCAACTGCCTACGGTGGCTTCCCACTCTCTTTTTCTTGACCACTTCCACTCTCATTCTCATGCCATCGCTGTGTACACAGATGGCTCTATGTCGTCTGACAGCGTTGGATTCGCAGCAGTGTTTCCAGACAGCGTCGTGCGAGGGCATTTACTATCTTCGCCTAGCATTTTTACTGCTGAATTGCATGCCATTCTTGCAGCACTTATTTGTATCGCATCTATGCCTGTGTCATCATTTGTGGTTGTCTCAGGCTCCCTTAGCGCTCTACAGGCTATACGGAAATTTGATATACCTCACCCCATAGTTCTCCGTATCCAACTTCTTTGGCTACGTAGTATCTCTACCAAGCATAAAGATATTGCTTTTTGTTGGGTCCCTGGTCTTGTTGACGTACAGGGCAATGAACAGGGAGACACTGCTGCGGGGTCAGCAGTACATGACCTACCAATTTCATATAGAGGTGTTCCATTTCCAGACTATTTTGCTGTAATAGCTACCCACCTTCACACCCGTTGGTAACAACGTTGGTCAACTTTACTCGGTAACAAACTTTTCTATTAAACCGAACATAGGTTACTGGCCGTCTTCTTGTCATCAGTGCCGAGGTTAGGAGACTACTCTCTTCCGCCTTCGCATTGGTCACACTCGTCTTACTCATGTATCTCGTGGAGAGGCACCCTGTTCCTCTCTGTGAGCAGTGTCAAGTTCCAGTATCGATTAGCCACATTCTGTTAGACTGCCCTCTCCATCAACGAGCACGCAGAATTTACCTCCAACATCGTCTCTGCTTTACTACTCTCTCTTTACCTTCCCTTCTTGCTGATGGACCCTCCTTTAATCCTGACTCTCTCATTGACTTCTTGACAACGACTGATTTACTGCACAAACTCTGATGATGATACCTTTCGCACTCCCCTCAGCCCTTTCTACCTCAATCTCTTGCTGCCCTCTACCCTTTCACCATCAACTGCCTCGCTGTTCTCCGTAACCTATTACTCATCCATCTCCTTTTTGCCACATGATACCCTCGCTTCCTTCCTGCCCTGCAGCACTGTACAGCTGTACTTCCCATCTCCAAGAGTCAAGGCGGGACTGCCGGTTTCCCTGAATCCCTTCATAAATGTTACTTTGCTCACACTCCAACAGCACGTGAAGTATTAAAAACCATTTGTCTACATTCACTCCTATCAAATACGCTCATGCATGCTTGCTGGAAGTCCAAGCCCCTCACACACAAAACCTCCTTTATCCTCTCCCTCCAACCTTTCCTAGACCGACCCCTACCCCACCTTCCCTCCACTACACATTTGTACACTCCCGAAGTCATTATCTTTAGTTTCGTTCTCTCTACATGTCCGAGCCACCTCAACAACCCCTCCTGCCCTCTGGACAACAGTTTTGGTAATCCCGCACCTCCTCCTACTCCCAAACTACGAATTCTCTGCATTATATTCACACCACACATTGCCCTCCGACATGACATCTCCACTGCATCCAGCCTTCTCCTCGCTGCAACATTCATCATCCATGCTGCACACCCATATAAGAACATTGGTATAACTATACTCTCATACATTCCCCTCTTTGCTTTCAAGGACAAAGTTCTTTGTCTGCACAGACTCCTAAGTGCACTGCTCACCCTTTTCCCCTCATCAGTTCTGTGATTCACCTCATCCTTCATAGACCCCTCTGCTGACACGTCCACTCCTAAATATCTGATCACATTCACCTCCTCCATACTCTCTCCCTCTAATCTGATATCCAATCTTTCGTCACCTAATCTTTTTGTTATCCTCATAACCTTACTCTTTCCTATATTCACTTTTATTTTTCTTCTTTTACATACCCTACCAAACTCGTCCACCAACCACTGCAACTTCTCAGAATCTCCCAAGAGCACAGTGTCATCAGCAAAGAGCAACTGTGACAACTCCCACTTTATGTGTGATTCTTTATCTTTTAACTCCACACCTCTTGCCAAGACCCTCGCATTTACTTTTTTTACGGTTAACCCCATCTATTGAACAACCACGATGACATTACACTCCCTTGTCTAAGACCCTCTTTCACTGGGAAATAATCTCCCTATATATATATATATATATATATATATATATATATATATATATATATATATATATATATATATATATATATATATATATATATATATATATATATATAATGTCACTCCAGAAAAAGAAGCAGAAAATTATCAGAAATAATATGAAGCAAATAAATTTTCTTTTGCATTACATAGGAAGTAATATTATCTGATTATTTCTTGTCTCCAACAATATTTCTTTGTGTATATTGTGAGTCTAAAATTTCTGTCCATCGATGAACAACAATTAACTCTTAGTATTTTGTTGGCTAAATCTTTACTAGAACAATTTTTCTGAAAAAAAGAGAAATATATATAATGTAAAATTTTGTTTTGCTGTTGTTGTTGCTGCTGTTGCTGTTGTTGTTTTTGTTGCTGTTATTGCTTCTTCTGTTTTTGTCGCTGTTTAGCTGATGTTGCTTCTGTTACTGTAGATGTTGTTGCTGTTGTTATTGCTGTTACTGCTGTTGTTGTTGTTGTTGTTGTTGATGAAGCTGTTTTTGTTATTGTTGCTGTTGTTGTGATCCTGCTGCTGGTGTTGTTGTTGCTGGTGTCATGATGTTGCTGCTGCTGTTGTTGCTGCTGTTGTTGTTGCTATTGTTGTTGTTGCTGTTCTTGTTACTATTGCTTCTGTTGTTGTTGCTATAGCTGTTGTTACTGCTGTTGCTACTGCTGCTGTTACTGCTTTTGTTACTACTGCTGCTCTTGTTGCTACTGCTGCTATTGTTGCTGCTGCTGTTGTTACTGTTCTTGTTACTATTGCTTCTGTTATTGTTGCTGCAGCTGTTGTTACTGTTGTTGCTACTACTGCTGTTACTGCTTTTGTTACTACTGCTGCTCTTGTTGCTACTGCTGCTATTGTTGCTGCTGTTGTTGTTAATACTCTTGTTAGTATTGCTTCTGTTGTTGTTGCTGCTGTTGTTAATACTCTTGTTAGTATTGCTTCTGTTATTGTTGCTGCTGTTGTTAATACTCTTGTTAGTATTGCTTCTGTTATTGTTGCTGCTGTTGTTGTTAATACTCTTGTTAGTATTGCTTCTGTTATTGTTGCTGCGGCTGCAGTTGTTACTGCTGTTGTTACTACTGTTGTTGTTACTATTGCTGCAGTTGTTGCTGCTGCTGTTGTTACTGCATTCGTTACTACTGCTCCTGCTGTTGTTGTTGTTTTTTTTGTTGTTGCTGCTACCTGGATGTTGCTGCTGTTGTTGTTAGTGGTGCTGGTACCTGGATGTTAATTACCGTACTCCAGCTGACCCTTAATTACAACAACAGAAACGACAACAACAACGACAACAAGACGCAGCAACAACAATAATATTTTGTGAAGCGATTCAGGGAAACCGGTTAGCCGGACTTGAGTCCTGGAAGTGGAAAGTACAGTGTCTGCACTCTGAATTAAGCTTTGGAATATTCGTTGTTTGTAGTGATATCTAGACTCTCGTATCTGTGCGCCTTTGGTAAGACAATGATACTGTGAATGATGGTGAAAAGTGTTTCTTTTTTGACTCACGAAATTGTAATGACACGATTGTAAACAAACCATACCACGGGCGGGATTTGAACCCGCGGTCAGAGAGTCTCAAAACTCCAGACCGTAGCGTTAGCCACTGGACCAGCTAGCCACAATAAGATTCGTCCAACTAGGTATATTTCTACACCATAGGAAGGTTAGCATAGGCACCACTGTGACCACAAATGCACAGTGGTCACAGTGGTGCCTGTGCTAACCTTCCTATGGTGTAGAAATATACCTAGTTGGACGAATCTTATTGTGGCTAGCTGGTCTAGTGGCTAACGCGACGGTCTGGAGTTTTGAGACTCTCTGACCGCGGGTTCTATCCCCACCCGTGGTATGGTTTCATTTTTGGGTCACCCTCTCTCGGTGGGAGACAGCCAGTACAAATATCAAATATTAATAATAGCAATAATGACAATAATGTCAATAATAACAATAAGAGCAACAATAACAATAATATTGCTAATATTATTATTATTATTATTATTATTATTATTATTATTATTATTATTATTATTATTATTATTATTATTAAGACTCAGCAGCTGTGTGGTGAGTAACTTTCACACACCTGTTTTGTGTTACACCAATTCCTTTGACTTTCCAAACTCATTCACTTCTCTACATCACTTTGCAAACTTCTACTCTGCTCTTCTCCACCTCAAACTAGAAATACAAATAGCTAGAGCTTCATTTAAGGATGTTATTAATAGAGTATTCAAGAGGTTGCTAGTAGAATTACAGTAAATCAACCACTCAAATCATTATGAAGCTCTGTATAGTCTGCAGTCAATCAAACAAACGGGCTTCCACATGGATAAATTGTTATTTTTGTGGAAATTGGTGTCACGCCCCTTGTGCAGATATCCAAGAACTAGCTACAAGCGGTATTAAAACAGGGAAGTGTTTTTGGGTATGCCCAAATGAGGAAAATCTGTGGACTAAAATCACAAGGGTATTAAAAGAGGATAACATCAAAGCTGCTTTCATAGACAACCTGGAAGCTTTCTACAACAGATGGGAACATAAAAAGTCTGGGCTGAATGGTACTGCCCTTGATACTGGCCATGTAGTCAGAAACTGTAAGGCTGGAGGTGATGTCCTGGTAGTCAGTAAATGTGGGGCTGATAGTGCTGTCCTGGGAGACAGTAATAGTGAAGCTGGAGGTGCTGTCCTGGGAGACAGTAATGGTGAAGCTGGAGGTGCTGTCCTGGGAGACAGTAATGGTGAAGCTGGAGATTTTGTCCAGGTAGTCGGGAATTATACGCAGGAAGGAATACATATAAATGACCTCATAGGGGACAGGAGCCGTAGTGGGGAAACAAGTGTAGTCAAAGATAAGATAAAACCAATATTGCAAACTAGAAATACCACAGGAAATAGCAAAGAAGACGACTCCACTAGCTATAGTGAGGATATATTACCAAAAACAACTGGTGGGAGCTCCGTTGTTGGTGCTAGGGAGGATAGGAATAAGACAGGGAAACATGCACCAACAGGGAATACAGTCACAGAAACCCAAGGCAAACGGAAACCAAGCCTGTACACATACTATGCACTTGGTATCTGCAGACATGGGAAATCTGGAAAAACAGACGGGACGTGCAACTATGACCACTCTAGAAAATGCCATGCCCATATGACAACAGGAAAATGCAAACTCCCTTCCTGTAAGCTTTTTCACCCTGAAATGTGTACCTCTTCAGTGCAGGAAAGACTGTGCTATAACTTAAATTGCCAGGCACACCATCTAAAGGGTACAAAAAGATACAAAACATCCAGGCCATGGGAAAACCTGGGTAGCCACAGCCACTCAAGAGGGAGAGGTTTTTTAGTGCTAGGAAGGAAAAAAAACTTGCAGGAAATGGCAGAAATCGTACACCAAATCCAGTCATTCCTGGAGTGGAACCACAGTCGATGGCCTCCACTCCAAACCAACAGATACAGATACTAATGCCGGAGAAAAAATCCCCCCCCCCAGTACCAACAATACCACCAGCCCGATGACATTCTTCTTTGCAAATATACAGGGTCTAAAGCCAGCAACAAACAACAAAATACCTTTCATCCGTGGACTGCTTGCAGAGGCAAAGGCAATGTTCGCGGCTTTCACTGAGACCCACATAAAGGATCACTTGGACAACGAAATATGGATCCCAGGTTACAACCTATACAGATTTGACAGAGTGAACAGGCAAAAGGGGGGGGGGGTTGGGCTGTACATTGCAGAGTCACTTGTTTGCACAGAACTGCTAAATGCCTCAAATGATGTAGTGGAAGTTTTAGCAGTAAAGGTCGAGAACCAAAACCTAGTCATTGTGGTAGTCTACAAGCCTCCGGATGCAACATCCCAGCAATTCCAGGAACAGCTGTTAAAAATTGACCACTGTCTGGAAAATCATCCAGCTCCTGCACCCAACATCTTGCTCCTGGGGGATTTCAACTTAAGGCACCTAAAATGGAGGAATATAGCAAATAATATTGTTGCAGTAATAACACCAGGAGGCAGCTCTGATGAAAACTCACACTCACACGAGCTTTTAAATCTCTGCACAAAATTCAATTTAAACCAGCAAATAATAGAGCCTACTAGACTGGAGAATACACTAGACCTCATCTTCACTAACAATGATGATCTGATAAGAAATGTCACCATATCAAAAACAATATACTCAGATCACAACATAATTGAGGTTCAGACATGTATGCGTGGAGCACCAGACCGACATAATGAGACTAGTCACGAGGGAGCATTCACCAAATTCAACTTCAATAACAAAAACATAAAGTGGGACCAAGTAAACCAAGTCCTAACCGATATAAGCTGGGAAGATATACTAAGCAACACAGACCCCAACGTATGCCTAGAACAGATTAACTTGGTGGCACTCGATGTAGGCACAAGGCTTATTCCTCTAAGAAAAAGGAGGAGTAGATGTAAAATAGAAAGAGACAGGCGCTCCCTTTACAGGCGACGGAAAAGAATAACAGAGCGGCTAAAAGAGGTCAATATATCTGAAATGCGTAGGGAGACACTGGTCAGAGAAATAGCAAGCATCGAACTCAAGCTAAAGGAATCTTATAGGAGTCAGGAATCGCGGGAAGAACTAAAAGCCATAAATGAAATCGAAAGAAACCCAAAGTATTTCTTCTCCTATGCCAAATCAAAGTCGAGAACAACATCCAGTATTGGGCCCCTACTTAAACAAGATGGGTCCTACACAGATGACAGCAAGGAAATGAGTGAGCTACGCAAGTCCCAATATGACTCAGTTTTTAGGAAGCCGCTAACCAGACTGAGAGTCGAAGATCAAAATGAACTTTTTATGAGAGAGCCACAAAATTTGGTTAACACAAGCCTATCCGATGTTATCCTGACGCCAAATGACTTCGAACAGGCGATAAATGACATGCCCATGCACTCTGCCCCAGGGCCAGACTCATGGAACTCCGTGTTCATCAAGAACTGCAAGAAGCCCCTATCACGAGCCTTTTCCATCCTATGGAGAGGGAGCATGGACACGGGGGTCTTCTCACAGTTACTAAAAACAACAGACATAGCCCCACTCCACAAAGGGGGCAGTAAAGCAACAGCAAAGAACTACAGACCGATAGCTCTAACATCCCATGTCATAAAAATCTTTGAAAGGGTCCTAAGAAGCAAGATCACCACCCATCTAGAAACACATCAGTTACACAACCCAGGGCAACATGGGTTTAGAACAGGTCGCTCCTGTCTGTCTCAACTATTGGATCACTACGACAAGGTCCTAAATGCACTAGAAGATAAAACGACTTTGCAAAAGCCTTCGACAAGTGTGACCATGGCGTAATAGCGCACAAAATGCGTGCTAAAGGAATAACAGAAAAAGTCGGTCGATGGATCTATAATTTCCTCACTAACAGAACACAGAGAGTAGTCGTCAACAGAGTAAAGTCCGAGGCAGCTACGGTGAAAAGCTCTGTTCCACAAGGCACAGTACTCGCTCCCATCTTGTTCCTCATCCTCATATCCGATATAGACAAGGATGTCAGCCACAGCACCGTGTCTTCCTTTGCTGATGACACCCGAATCTGCAAGACAGTGTCTTCCATAGCAGACACTGCAAGGCTCCAGGCGGACATCAACCGAATCTTTCAGTGGGCTGCAGAAAACAATATGAAGTTCAACGCTGAGAAATTTCAATTACTCAGATATGGTAAACACGAGGAAATTAAATCTTCATCAGAGTACAAAACAAATTCTGACCACAAAATAGAGCCAAACACCAACGTCAAAGACCTGGGAGTGATCATGTCGGAGGATCTCACCTTCAAGGACCATAACATTGTATCAATCGCATCTGCTAGAAAAATGACAGGATGGATAATGAGAACCTTCAAAACTAGGGAGGCCAAGCCCATGATGACACTCTTCAGGTCAGTTGTTCTATCTAGGCTGGAATATTGCTGCACACTAACAGCACCTTTCTAGGCAGGTGAAATTGCTGACCTAGAAAATGTACATAGAACCTTCACGGCGCACATAACGGAGATAAAACACCTCAATTACTGGGAGCGCTTGAGGTTCCTGAACCTGTATTCCCTGGAACGCAGGCGGGAGAGATACATGATTATATACACCTGGAAAATCCTAGAGGGACTAGTACCGAACTTGCACACGAAAATCACTCACAACGAAAGCAAAAGACTTGGCAGACGATGCAACATCCCCCCAATGAAAAGCAGGGGTGTCACTAGCACGTTAAGAGTCCATACAATAAGTGTCAGGGGCCCGAGACTGTTCAACTGCCTCCCAGCATACATAAGGGGGATTACCAACAGACCCCTGGCAGTCTTCAAGCTGGCACTGGACAAGCACCTAAAGTCGGTTCCTGACCAGCCGGGCTGTGGCTCGTAGGTTGGTTTGCGTGCAGCCAGCAGTAACAGCCTGGTTGATCAGGCTCTGATCTACCAGGAGGCCTGGTCACAGACCGGGCCGCTGGGGCCGTTGACCCCCGGAACTCTCTCCAGGTAAACTCCAGGTAAACTCCAGGTAAACTCCTGAACTTCACAACTGCTCTTCTCCATGTTCCAGACACAATCAGTGCTCTTCACTCTACATATTATCACTGGTTATCATCAACGTTCAACAACCCTACTAATGTTGTCTAACCTCCAAATTCCTCCAGTGTTGTTCCCATCTAAGTTCCAAATTCCTTCAGTGTCTGTCTTTGTCTTGCGATTTCCTTCACTGTTTTTCTTTTTGTGTTTTTCTTTAGACAAATCAGTTTTATAGGCCAAGTGCTGTTATCCTACCTCAGCTTATTTCAAAACTCAGTCTTATCTGAGGTATACTACCACCCCCAGGATGCCACCCACAACAGTCTGCTAACATCCAGGCACCTACTTACTGCTAGGGGAACAGGGCCAGCAGGTGTAAGGAAACATGCCAAACGTTTCCCTCCATGACCGGGATCGAACCATAGACACTCAGTTTGTGAAGTGAGTGCGCTACCAGCCAAATCAGTGACCTTCCATTTTCGTTATTTCTATTACACTCATCCACTGCCTTTCCCTCTCTTGTCATTCTTTTTCGCTTTCTTTTCTTTCCTTCTCCCCTTTCCTATCGCATCCAGTTCTCTTCTCCGCCACTCTCGCTTCCCTTGGTTTACTGCAATTGCCTTTTACATTGCTCTATCGATTTTCCTTATTTTCCTACCTTGCTTACTCGTTTCCCCTCTCGCCCACTCATATTTTATTCCTTCTCTACCTTACTTTCCCTCTCACCCTCTCCCTAGCACCCAAGAGAGGGATGGTTCTTCACATAGGTGCTTCACTATTTGGAGTGAGTTGATGTTCTAACTGTGGCATTTTTCACCGCTGAATCTGAAGGTTACTGTGTTGTGTTCCCCCAAGTCGCGGTTGTTGGAAGGACAGGTCGCGCTAGCCACCCTTGCAAATATGTTCTTGGTCTGGTGTTTTATTTTGTATGTACAAGAATACATGTATGTATGTATGTATGTGTACTCACCCCAATACACTCACTTAACGTGGTGTCGGGTCTCAGAACTAGGTTTATTATCAACTGGTTATTTCGTCTCCTAGCCATCTGGGTTCTTTGCTATTTCGTCTCCTAGCCTTCTGGGTTCTAAGTTATTTCGTCTCCTAGCCTTCTGGATTCTATGTTATTTCGTCTCCTAGCCCTCTAGCTTCTATGTTATTTCGTCTCTTAGCCTTCTGGGTTCTATGCTATTTCGTCTCCTAGCCTTTTCAGTTCTATGTTATTTTGCCTCCTAGCCTTCCGTGTTATTTCGCTTCATAGCCTTCTGTGTTACTTCGCCTCGTAGACTTTTCAGTTCTATGTCATTTAGTCTCCTAGCCTTATGGGTTCTATGTTATTTCGCCTTCTAGCCTTCTGGGTTCTATGTTATTTCGTCCCCTAGCCTTCTCAGCTCTATGTTATTTCGTCTCCTATCCTTCTGGGTTCAATGTTATATCGTCTCCTAGCCTTCAGGGTTCTGCGTTATTTCACCTCCTAGCCTTCTGTGTCATATCGCCTCCTAGCCTTTTCAGTTCTATATCATTTTGTCTCCTAGCCTACAGGGTTCTATGTTATTTCGCCTTCTAGCCTTCTGGGTTCTGAGTTATTTCGTCACATAGCCTTTTCAGTTCTATGTTATTTTGTCTCCTAGCATTGTGGTTTCTATGTTATTTCTTCTCCTGTTCATCTGGGTTCTATGTTATTTCGTCTCGTAGCCTTCTGGGTTCTTTGTTGTATCGTCTTCTAGCCTTCTGGATTTTTTGTTATTTCTTTTCATAGCCTTTTTGGTTCTGTATTATTTCGTCTCCTAGCATTCTGGGTTCTATGTTATTTCGTCTCGTAGCCTTCTGGGTTCTTTGTTGTATCGTCTTCTAGCCTTCTGGATTTTTTGTTATTTCTTTTCATAGCCTTTTTGGTTCTGTATTATTTCGTCTCCTAGCATTCTGGGTTCTATGTTATTTCGTCTCCTAGCCTTCTGGGTTCTATGTTGCATTGTCTCCAAGCCTTCTGGTTTCTATGTTATATCGTCTCCTAGCCTTCTGGGTTCTATGTTATAATCTCCTAGCCTTATGGGTTCTATATTATTTCGTCTCCTAGCCTTCTGGGTTTTATGTTATTGAATCTCTTAGCCTTCTGGGTTCTATGTTATATCGTCTCCTATCCTTCTGGGTTCTATGTTACATCGTCTCCTAGACTTCTGGATATTTAGTTGTATCTTTTCCTAACCTTCTTGGTTCAATGTTATTTCGTCTCCTAGCCTTGTGGGTTAAATGCTATTTCGTCTCCTATCCTTCTACGCTTTCTGATATTTTGTTTCCTATTTTCTGAGTTCTATGTTATTTCGTCTCTTTTCCTTCTTGGTTCCATGTTATTTTTTCTCCAAGCCTTCTTGGTTCTATATTATTTCGTCTCCTATCCTTCTAGGCTCTATGTTATTTTGTCTCCTAGCCTTCTTGGTTCTATATTATTTCGTCTTCAATCCTTCTGCGTTCTATGTTATTTCGTCTCCTAGCCTTCTGGGTTCTATGTTATTTCGTCTCATGTCTTTCTGGGTTCTATGTTACTTCGTCTTCAAGCCTTCTGGGTTTTATGTTATTTCGTCTTCTAACCTTCTGGGTTGTATGTTATTTCGTCTTCTAGCCCTTTGGTTCTATGTTATTTCGTCTCCTAGCCTACTGGGTTCTATGTTATGTCGTCTCCTATCCTTCTGGGTTTTTTGTTATATCTTCTCCAGGCCTTCTTTGTTCTATGTTATTTCGTCTCCTGTCCTTCTGGTTTCTATGTTATATCTCCTCCTACCCTTCTTGGTTCTATGTTATTTCTTCTCCTAGCCATCTATGTTCTATGTTATTTCGTCTCCTAGAGTTCTGGGTTCTATGTTATTTCGTCTCCTAGCCTTCTGCATCCTATAATATTTCGTCTTGTAGCCTTCTGGGTTCTATGCTATTTCTTCTCCTAGACTTCTGGGTTCTATGTTATTTCGTCTCTTAGCCTTCTGGTTCTATGTTATATCGTCTCCTAGCCTTGTGGGTTCTATGTTATATCGTCTCTTATTCTTCTGGGTTTTTTGTTGTACCTTCTACAGGCCTTCTTTTTTTTATGTTATTTCGTCTCCTGTCCTTCTGGGTTCTATGTTATATCTTCTCCTACCCTTCTTGGTTCTATGTTATTTCTTCTCCGAGCCATCTATGTTCTATGTTATTTCGTCTCCTAGAGTTCTGGGTTCTGTGTTATTTCGTCTCCTAGCCTTCTGCATCCTATAATATTTCGTCTCCTATCCTTCTTGGTTCTATGTTATTTCGTCTCCTATCCTTCTGGGTTTTATGTTATTTCGTCTCCTAGCCTTCTGGGTTCTATGTTATATTGTCTCCTAGCCTTCTTGGTTCCATGTTATTTCGTCTCCTAGCCTTCTGGGTTCTATGTTATTTCGTCTCCTAGCCTTCTGGGTTCTATGTTATTGCATCTCTTAGCCTTCTGGGTTCTATGTTATATCGTCTCCTAGAGTTCTGGGTTCTATGTTACATCGTCTCCTAAACTTCTGGATTTTTTGTTGTATCTTTTTCTAACCTTCTTGGTTCTATATTATTTCGTCTCCTAGCCTTGTGGGTTAAATGCTATTTCGTCTCCTATCCTTCTACGCTCTGTGATATTTTGTTTCCTATTTTCTGGGTTCTATGTTATTTCGTCTCATATCCTTCTGGGTTCTATGTTTCTTCGTCTTCAAGCCTTCTGGGTTCTATGTTATTTCGTCTTCTAACCTTCTGGGTTGTATGTTATTTCGTTGTGTACGAATGGTATATAATACCGACTAGATGTTATTTCGTCTTCTAGCCCTCTGGGTTCTATGTTATTTCGTCTCCTAGCCTTTTGGGTTCTACGTTATATCGTCTCCTATCCTTCTGGGTTTTTTGTTATATCTTCTCCAGGCCTTCTTTGTTCTATGTTATTTCGTCTCCTGTCCTTCTGGGTTCTATGTTATATCTTCTCCTAGCCTTCTTGGTTCTATGTTATTTCTTCTCCTAGCCATTTGGATTCTATGTTATTTCTTCTCCTAGACTTCTGGGTTCCATGTTATTTCGTCTCCTAGCCTTCTGTGTTCCATGTTATTTCGTCTGCTACCCTTCTGGGTTCTATGTTATTTCGACTCCTAGCCTTCGGAGTTCTTTGTTGTATCGTCTCATAGCCTTCTGGGTTCTACGTTATTTCGTCTCCTAGCCTTGTGGGTTCTATGTTATATCGTCTCCTATCCTTCTGGGTTTTTTTTATATCTTCTACTGACCTTCTGAGTTCTATGTTATTTCGTCTCCTATCCTTCTGGGTTTTATGTTATATCGTGAAAGAGCTTTCTGGGTTCTATGTTATATCGTCTCCTAGCCTTCGGAGTTCTATGTTGTATCGTCTCATAGCCTTCTGGGTTCTACGTTATTTCGTCTCCTAGCCTTCTGCATCCTATATTATATCGTCTTGTAGCCTTCTTGGTTCTATGTTATTTCGTCTCCTAGCCTTCTGGGTTGTATGTTATTTCGTCTCCTAGCCTTCTGGGTTCTATGTTATATCATCTCCTAGACTTCTGGATTTTTCCTTATATCTTCTCCAAGCCTTCTTTGTTCAATGTTATTTCGTCTCCTGGCCTTCCGGGTTCTATGTTATTTATTGTCCTGAAATTCTGGGATCTATGTTATTTCGTCTCTTATCCTTCTGGGTTCTATGTTATTACGTCTCCTAGCCTTCTGGGTTCTATGTTATTTCGTCTCCTAGCCTTCTGGGTTCTATGTTGTATCGTCTCATAGCCTTCTGTGTTCTATGTTATATCTTCTTCTAGCCTTCTGGTTTCCATGTTACTTCGTCTCCTAGCCTTCTGGGCCCTATGTTATTTCGTCTCCTATCCTTCTGGGTTCCATGTTATATCGTCTTCTAACCTTCTGGGTTCTATGTTATATCGTCTCCTAGACTTCTGGATTTTTTGTTATATCTTCTCAAAGCCTTCTTTGTTCTATGTTATTTCCTCTCCTGGCCTTCTGGGTTCTATGTTATTTCGTCTCCTGGCCTTCTGGGTTCTATGTTATTTCTTCTCCTAAACTTCTGTGGTCTATGTTATTTCGTCTCCTAGCCTTCTGGTTTCTATGTTGTTTCGTCTCCTAGCCTTCTGGGTTCTATGTTGTATCGTCTCATAGACTTCTGTGTTCTATGTTATATCGTCTTCAAGCCTTCTGGTTTCTATGTTATTTCGTCTCCTATCCTTCTGGGTTCCATGTTATATCGTCTCCTAACCTTCTGGGTTCTATTTTATATCGTCTCCTAGCCTTCTGCATCCTATATTATTTCGTCTGGTAGCCTTCTGCGTTGTATGTTATTTCGCCTCCAACCTTGAGGGTTCTACGTCATTTAGTCTTCTATCCCTCTGGGTCCTATGTTATTTCGTCTACTAGCCTTCTGGATTTTATATTATTCCGTCTCCTAACCATCTAGGTTCTATGTTATTTCGTCTCCTAGCAATCTGGGTTCTATGTTATTTCGTCTCCTAGCCTTCTGGGCTCTATGTTATATCGTCTCCTAGACTTGTGGATTTTTTGTTATATCTTCTCCAATCCTTCTTTGTTCTTTGTTATTTCGCCTCCTAACCATCTGCGTTCTATGCTATTTCGTCTCCTTGGCTTCTGGGTTCTATGTTATTTCGTCTCCTAGCCTTGTGGGTTCTATGTTATTTCGTCTGCTAGCCTTCTGGGTTCTATGTTATTTTTCTCCTAACCTTCTGGGTTCTCTGTTACTTCGTCTCTTAGCCTTCTGGGTTCTATGTTATTGCATCTCTTAGCCTTCTGGGTTCTATGTTATATCGTCTCCTAGCCTTCTGGGTTCTATGTTACATCGTCTCCTAGACTTCTGGATTTTTTGTTGTATCTTTTCCTAACCTTCTTTATTCAATGTTATTTCGTCTCCTAGCCTTGTGGGTTAAATGCTATTTCGTCTCCTATCCTTCTACGCTCTCTGATATTTTGTTTCCTATTTTCTGGGTTCTATGTTATTTCGTCTCTTTTCCTTCTTGGTTCCATGTTATTTCGTCTCCTAGCCTTCTGGGTTCTATGTTACTTCGTCTTCAAGCCTTCTAGGTTCTGTTTTATTTCGTCTCCTAACCTTCTTGGTTCTATATTATTTCGTCTTCAATCCTTCTGCGTTCTATGTTATTTCGTCTCCTAGCCTTCTGGGTTTTATGTTATTTCGTCTTCTAACCTTCTGGGTTGTGTGTTATTTCGTCTTCTAGCCCTCTGGGTTCTATGTTATTTCGTCTCCTAGCCTTTTGGGTTCTATGTTATATCGTCTCCTATCCTTCTGGGTTTTTTGTTATATCTTCTCCAGGCCTTCTTTGTTTTATTTTATTTCGTCTCCTGTCCTTCTGGGTTCTATGTTATATCTTCACCTACCAATCTTGGTTCTATGTTATTTCTTCTCCTAGCCATCTATGTTCTATGTTATTTCGTCTCCTAGAGTTCTGGGTTCTATGTTATTTCATCTCCTAGCCTTCTGCATCCTATAATATTTCGTCTTGTAGCCTTCTGGGTTCTATGTTATTTCTTCTCCTAGACTTCTGGGTTCTGTGTTATTTCGTCTCTTAGCCTTCTGGGTTCTATGTTATATCGTCTCCTAGCCTTGTGGGTTCTATGTTATATCGTCTCCTATCCTTCTGGGTTTTTTGTTATATCTTCTACTGACCTTCTTTGTTCTATGTTATTTCGTCTCCTGTCCTTCTGGGTTCTATGTTATATCTTCTCCTACCCTTCTTGGTTCTATGTTATTTCTTTTCCTAGCCATCTATGTTCTATGTTATTTCGTCTCCTAGAGTTCTGGGTTCTATGTTATTTCGTCTCCTAGCCTTCTGCATCCTATAATATTTCGTCTTTTAGCCTTCTTGGTTCTATGTTATTTCGTCTCCTAGCCTTCTGGGTTGTATGATACATCGTCTCCTAGACTTCTGAATTTTTTGTTATATCTTCTCCAAACCTTCTTTGTTCTAAGTTATGTCGTCTCCTGGCCTTCTGGGTTCTGTTATTTCTTCTCTAAACTTCTGGGATCTATGATATTTCGTCTCCTATCCTTCTTTGTTCTATGTTATTTCTTCTCCTAGCCTTCTGGGTTCTATGTTATTTCGTCTCCTAGCCTTCTGGGTTCTATGTTGTATCGTCTCATAGCCTTCTGTGTTCTATGTTATATCTTCTTCTAGCCTTCTGGTTTCTATGTTACTTCGTCTCCTAGCCTTCTGGGCCCTATGTTATTTCGTCTCCTATCCTTCTGGGTTCCATGTTATATCGTCTCCTAACCTTCTTGGTTCTATGTTATTTCTTCTCCTAGCCATCTATGTTCTATGTTATTTCGTCTCCTAGAGTTCTGGGTTCTATGTTATTTCGTCTCCTAGCCTTCTGCATCCTATAATATTTCGTCTTGTAGCCTTCTTGGTTCTGTTATTTCGTCTCCTAGCCTTCTGGGTTGTATGTTATTTCGTCTCCTAGCCTTCTGGGTTCTATGTTACATCGTCTCCTAGACTTCTGGATTTTTTGTTATATCTTCTCCAAGCCTTCTTTGTTCTATGTTGTTTCGTCTCCTAGCCTTCTGGGTTCTATGTTATATCGTCTCCTACACTTCTGGATTTTTTGCTTTACCTTATCCAAGCCTTCTTTGTTCTATGTTGTTTCGTCTCCTAGCCTTCTGGGTTCTATGTTATATCGTCTCCTACACTTCTGGATTTTTTGCTATATCTTATCCAAGCCTTCTTTGTTCTATGTTATTTCGTCTCCTAGCCTTCTGGGTTCTATGTTATTTCGCCTCCTAGCCTTCTGGGTTGTATGTTATTTCGTCTCCTAGCCCTCTGGGTTCTATGTTATTTCGTCTCCTAGCCCTCTGGGTTCTATGTTATTTCGTCTCCTAGCCTTCTGGGTGTGAGTCACTGACTGTTATTCATGTTGCTGCTGACCATAACATATTTTTGAATGCCTCACCCGCTAGGCACTGGTGGGTCAGTCTGAGAGAGGGAGCAGAGGGAGGAAGGTCGGCTGATGGTGTTCCCATACTTTCCGTTACATATTTCACGTACTAACCAGCCTACGTGAGTATTTTTACCCCATCCACGTTATCGAACTCACATGATATGGGTTCTATGTTATTTTGTCTCTTAGACTTCTGGGTTCTATGTTATTTCGTCTCCTAGCCATCTGGGTTCTATGTTATTTCGTCTCCTACCCTTCTGGGTTCTATGTTATTTCGTCTCCTAGCCTTCGGAGTTCTATGTTGTATCGTCTCAAAGCCTTCTGGGTTCTACGTTATTTCGTCCTCTAGCATTCTGGGTTCTATGTTATTTCGTCTCCTAGCCTTCTGGGTTCTTTGTTATTTCGTCTCCTATCCTTCTGGGTTCTATGTTATTTCGTCTCCTAGCCTTCTGGGTTCTTTGTTATTTCGTCTCCTATCCTTCTTGGTTCTATGTTATTTCGTCTCCTAGCCTTCTGGGTTTTATATTATTTCGTCTCGTAGCCTTCTGTGTTCTATGTTATTTCGTCTCCTAGCCTTCTGTGTTCTATGTTATTTCTTCTCCTAGCCTTCAGGGTTCTTTGTTACATTGTCTCCTAGACTTCTGGATTTTTTCTTATATCTTCTCAAAGCCTTCTTTGTTCTATGTTATTTCGTCTCCTGGCCTTCTGGGTTCTATGTTATTTCTTCTCCTAAACTTCTGGGGTCTGTGTAATTTCGTCTCTTATCCTTCTGGGTTTTATGTTATTTCGTCTCCTAGCCTTCTGGGTTCTATGTTGTTTCGTCTCCTAGCCTTCTGGGTTCTATGTTGTATCGTCTCATAGACTTCTGTGTTCTATGTTATATCGTCTTCAAGCTTTCTGGTTTCTATGTTACTTCGTCTCCTAGCCTTCTGGGCTCTATGTTATTTCGTCTCCTATCCTTCTGGGTTCCATGTTATATCGTCTCCTAACCTTCTGGGTTCTATGTTATATTGTCTCCTAGCCTTCTGCATCCTATATTATTTCGTCTGGTAGCCTTCTGGGTTGTATGTTATTTCACTTCCTAGCCCTCTGGGTTCTATGTTATTTCGTCTCCTAGCTTTCAGGGTTCTATGTTATTTTGTCTCCTAGCCTCCTGGGTTCTATGTTATTTCATCTCCAACCTTGTGGGTTCTACGTCATTTAGTCTTCTATCCCTTTGGGTCCTATGTTATTTCGTCTCCTATCCTTCTGGGTTCTATGTTATTTCGTCTCCTATCCTTCTGGGTTCTTTGTTATTTCGTCTCCTATCCTTCTTGGTTCTATGTTATTTCGTCTCCTAGCCTTCTGGGTTCTTTGTTACATTGTCTCCTAGACTTCTGGATTTTTTGTTATATCTTCTCAAAGCCTTCTTTGTTCTATGTTATTTCGTCTCCTGGCCTTCTGGGTTGTATGTTATTTCTTCTCCCAAACTTCTGGGGTCCATGTTATTTCGTCTCTTATCCTTCTGGGTTTTATGTTATTTCGTCTCCTAGCCTTCTGGGTTCTATGTTGTTTCATCTCCTATCCTTCTGGGTTCCATTTTATATCGTCTCCTAACCTTCTGGGTTCTAAGTTATATCGTCTCCTAGCCTTCTGCATCCTATATTATTTCGTCTGGTAGCCTTCTGGGTTGTATGTTATTTCGCTTCCTAGCCCTCTGGGTTCTATATTATTTCGTCTCCTAGCTTTCTGGGTTCTATGTTATTTTGTCTCCTAGCCTCCTGGGTTCTATGTTATTTCGTCTCCAACCTTGTGGGTTCTACGTCATTTAGTCTTCTATCCCTTTGGGTCCTATGTTATTTCGTCTCCTAGGAATCTGGGTTCTATGTTACTTCGTCTCCTAGCCTTCTGGGCTCTATGTTATATCGTCTCCTAGACTTGTGGATTTTTTGTTATATCTTCTCCAATCCTTCTTTGTTCTATGTTATTTCTCCTCCTAGCCTTCTGGGTTCTATGTTATTTCGTCTCCTAGCCTTGTGGGTTCTATGTTATTTCGTCTCCTAGCCTTCTGGGTTCTATGTTATTTTGTCTCCTAGTCTTCTTGGTTCTATGTTATTTTTCTCCTAACCTTCTTGGTTCTCTGTTAATTTCGTCTCTTAGCCTTCTGGGTTCTATGTTATTGTATCTCTTAGCCTTCTGGGTTCTATGTTATATCGTCTCCTAGCCTTTTGGGTTCTATGTTACATCGTCTCCTAGACTTCTGGATTTTTTGTTGTATCTTTTCCTAACCTTCTTGGTTCTATGTTATTTCGTCTCCTAGCCTTGTGGGTTAAATGCTATTTCGTCTCCTATCCTTCTACGCTCTCTGATATTTTGTTTCCTATTTTCTGGGTTCTATGTTATTTCGTCTCTTTTCCTTCTTGGTTCCATGTTATTTTTTCTCCTAGCCTTCTTGGTTCTATATTATTTCGTCTCCTAGCCTTCTGGGTTCTATGTTATTTCGTCTCCTATCCTTCTAGGCTCTATGTTACTTTGTCTCCTAGCCTTCTTGGTTCTATATTATTTCGTCTTCAATCCTTCTGCGTTCTATGTTATTTCGTCTCCTAGCTTTCTGGGTTCTATGTTATTTTGTCTCATGTCCTTCTGGGTTCTATGTTACTTCGTCTTCAAGCCTTCTGGCTTTTATGTTATTTCGTCTTCTAACCTTCTGGGTTGTATGTTATTTCGTCTTCTAGCCCTTTGGTTCTATGTTATTTCGTCTCCTAGCCTTCTGGGTTCTATGTTATATCGTCTCCTATCCTTCTGGGTTTTTTGTTATATCTTCTCCAGGCCTTCTTTGTTCTATGTTATTTAGTCTCCTGTCCTTCTGGGTTCTATGTTATATCTCCTCCTTCCCTTCTTGGTTCTATGTTATTTCTTCTCCTAGCCATCTATGTTCTATGTTATTTCGTCTCCTAGAGTTCTGCGTTCTATGTTATTTCGTCTCCTAGCCTTCTGCATCCTATAATATTTCGTCTTGTAGCCTTCTGGGTTCTATGTTATTTCTTCTCGTAGACTTCTGAGTTCTATGTTATTTCGTGTCTTAGCCTTCTGGTTCTATGTTATATCGTCTCCTAGGCTTGTGGGTTCTATGTTATATCGTCTCCTATCCTTCTGGGTTTTTTGTTGTATCTTCTACAGGTCTTCTTTGTTCTATGTTATTTCGTCTCCTGTCCTTCTGGGTTCATTGTTATTTCGTCTCCTATCCTTCTTGGTTCTATGTTATTTCGTCTCCTATCCTTCTGGGTTCTTTGTTATTTCGTCTCCTATCCTTCTTGGTTCTATGTTATTTCGTCTCCTAGCCTTCTGGGTTCTTTGTTATTTCGTCTCCTATCCTTCTTGGTTCTATGTTATTTCGTCTCCTATCCTTCTGGGTTCTTTGTTATTTCGTCTCCTATCCTTCTTGGTTCTATGTTATTTCGTCTCCTATCCTTCTTGGTTCTATGTTATTTCGTCTCCTAGCCTTCTGGGTTTTATATTATTTCGTCTCGTAGCCTTCTGTGTTCTATGTTATTTCGTGTCCTAGCCTTCTGGGTTCTTTGTTACATTGTCTCCTAGACTTCTGGATTTTTTGTTATATCTTCTCAAAGCCTTCTTTGTTCTATGTTATTTCGTCTCCTGGCCTTCTGGGTTCTATGTTATTTCTTCTCCTAAACTTCTGGGGTCTATGTTATTTCGTCTCCTATCCTTCTGGGTTTTATGTTATTTCGTCTCCTAGCCTTCTGGGTTCTATGTTGTTTCGTCTCCTAGCCTTCTGGGTTCTATGTTGTATCGTCTCATAGACTTGTGTGTTCTATGTTATATCGTCTTCAAGCTTTCTGGTTTCTATGTTACTTCGTCTCCTAGCCTTCTGGGCTCTATGTTATTTCGTCTCCTATCCTTCTGGGTTCCATGTTATATCGTCTCCTAACCTTCTGGGTTCTATGTTATATTGTCTCCTAGCCTTCTGCATCCTATATTATTTCGTCTGGTAGCCTTCTGGGTTGTATGTTATTTCGCTTCCTAGCCCTCTGATTTCTATGTTATTTCGTCTCCTAGCTTTCAGGGTTCTATGTTATTTTGTCTCCTAGCCTCCTGGGTTCTATGTTATTTCGTCTCCAACCTTGTGGGTTCTACGTCATTTAGTCTTCTATCCCTTTGGGTCCTATGTTATTTCGTCTCCTATCCTTCTGGGTTCTATGTTATTTCGTCTCCCATCCTTCTGGGTTCTTTGTTATTTCGTCTCCTATCCTTCTTGGTTCTATGTTATTTCGTCTCCTTGCCCTCTGGGTTCTTTTTTACATTGTCTCCTAGACTTCTGGATTTTTTGTTATATCTTCTCAAAGCCTTCTTTGTTCTATGTTATTTCGTCTCCTGGCCTTCTGGGTTCTATGTTATTTCTTCTCCTAAACTTCTGGGGTCCTTGTTATTTCGTCTCTTATCCTTCTGGGTTTTATGTTATTTCGTCTCCTAGCCTTCTGGGTTCTATGTTGTTTCATCTCCTATCCTTCTGGGTTCCATTTTATATCGTCTCCTAACCTTCTGGGTTCTAAATTATATCGTCTCCTAGCCTTCTGCATCCTATATTATTTCGTCTGGTAGCCTTCTGGGTTGTATGTTATTTCGCTTCCTAGCCCTCTGGGTTCTATATTATTTCGTCTCCTAGCTTTCTGGGTTCTATGTTATTTTGTCTCCTAGCCTCCTGGGTTCTATGTTATTTCGTCTCCAACCTTGTGGGTTCTACGTCATTTAGTCTTCTATCCCTTTGGGTCCTATGTTATTTCGTCTCCTAGGAATCTGGGTTCTATGTTACTTCGTCTCCTAGCCTTCTGGGCTCTATGTTATATCGTCTCCAAGACTTGTGGATTTTTTGTTATATCTTCTCCAATCCTTCTTTGTTCTATGTTATTTCTCCTCCTAGCCTTCTGGGTTCTATGTTATTTCGTCTCCTAGCCTTGTGGGTTCTATGTTATTTCGTCTCCTAGCCTTCTGGGTTCTATGTTATTTTGTCTCCTAGCCTTCTTGGTTCTATGTTATTTTTCTCCTAACCTTCTGGGTTCTCTGTTAATTTCGTCTCTTAGCCTTCTGGGTTCTATGTTATTGTATCTCTTAGCCTTCTGGGTTCTATGTTATATCGTCTCCTAGCCTTCTGGGTTCTATGTTACATCGTCTCCAAGACTTCTGGATTTCTTGTTGTATCTTCTCCTAACCTTCTTGGTTCTATGTTATTTCGTCTCCTAGCCTTGCGGGTTAAATGCTATTTCGTCTCCTATCCTTCTACGCTCTGTGTTATTTTGTTTCCTATTTTCTGAGTTCTATGTTATTTCGTCTCTTTTCCTTCTTGGTTCTATGTTATATCGTCACCTAGCCTTCTAGGTTCCACGTTATTTCGTCTCCTAGCCTTCTGGGTTCTATGTTATTTCGTCTCCTATCCTTCTAGGCTTTATGCTATTTTGTCTCCTAGCCTTCTTGGTTATATATTATTTCGTCTGCTAGCCTTTTGGGTTCTGTTATATCGTCTCCTAGCTTTCTGGGTTCTATGTTATTTCGTCTCATGTCCTTCTGGGTTCTATGTTACTTCGTCTTCAAGCCTTCTGGCTTTTATGTTATTTCGTCTTCTAACCTTCTGGGTTGTATGTTATTTCGTCTTCTAGCCCTTTGGTTCTATGTTATTTCGTCTCCTAGCCTTCTGGGTTCTATGTTATACCGTCTCCTATCCTTCTGGGTTTTTTGTTATATCTTCTCCAGGCCTTCTTTGTTCTATGTTATTTAGTCTCCTGTCCTTCTGGGTTCTATGTTATATCTCCTCCTTCCCTTCTTGGTTCTATGTTATTTCTTCTCCTAGCCATCTATGTTCTATGTTATTTCGTCTCCTAGAGTTCTGCGTTCTATGTTATTTCGTCTCCTAGCCTTCTGCATCCTATAATATATCGTCTTGTAGCCTTCTGGGTTCTATGTTATTTCTTCTCGTAGGCTTCTGAGTTCTATGTTATTTCGTGTCTTAGCCTTCTGGTTCTATGTAATATCGTCTCCTAGGCTTGTGGGTTCTATGTTATATCGTCTCCTATCCTTCTGGGTTTTTTGTTGTATCTTCTACAGGTCTTCTTTGTTCTATGTTATTTCGTCTCCTGTCCTTCTGGGTTCTATGTTATATCTTCTCCTACCCTTCTTGGTTCTATGTTATTTCTTCTCTTAGCCATCTATGTTCTATGTTATTTCGTCTCCTAGAGTTCTGGGTTCTATGTTATTTCGTCTCCTAGCCTTCTGCATCCTATAATATTTCGTCTTGTAGCCTTCTGGGTTCTATGTTATTTCGTCTCCTAGCCTTCTGGGTTGTATGTTATTTCGTCTCCTAGCCTTCTGGGTTCTATGTTACATCGTCTCCTAGACTTCTGGATTTTTTGTTATATCTTCTCCAAACCTTCTTTGTTCTATGTTATTTCGTCTCCTGGCCTTCTGGGTTCTGTTATTTTTTCTCTAAACTTCTGGGATCTATGTTATTTCCTCTCCTATCCTTCTTTGTTCTATGTTATTTCTTCTCCTAGCCTTCTGGGTTCTATGTTATTTCGTCTCCTAGCCTTCTTGGTTCTATGTTGTATCCTCTCATAGCCTTCTGTGTTCTATGTTATATCTTCTTCTAGCCTTCTGGTTTCTATGTTACTTCGTCTCCTAGCCTTCTGGCCCCTATGTTATTTCGTCTCCTATCCTTCTGGGTTCCATGTTATATCGTCTCCTAACCTTCTGGGTTCTACGTTATATCGTCTCCTAGCCTTCTGCATCCTATATTATTTCGTCTGGTAATCTTCTGGGTTGTATGTTATTTCACCTCCTAGCCCTCTGGGTTGTATGTAATTTCGTTTCCTAGCCCTCTGGGTTCTATGTTATTTCGTCTCCTAACCTTCTGGGTTCTATGTTATTTTGTCTCCTAGCCTCCTGGGTTCTATATTATTTGGTCTCCAACCTTCTGGGTTCTACATCATTTACTCTTCTATCCCTCTGGGTCCTATGTTATTTTGTCTCATAGCCTTCTGGTTTCTATGTTTTTTCGTCTCCTAGCCTTCTGGATTTTATATTATTTCGTCTCCTAGCCATCTAGGTTCTATGTTATTTCGTCTCCTAGCCTTCTGGATTTTATAATATTTCGTCTCCTAACCTTCTGGGTTCTATGTTATATCGTCTCCAAGACTTCTGGATTTTTTGTTATATCTACTCCAATCCTTCTTTGTTCTATGTTATTTCGCCTCCTAGCCATCTGGGTTCTATGTTATTTCGTCCCCTTTGCTTCTGGGTTCTATGTTATTTCGTCTCCTAGCCTTCTGGGTTCTATATTATTTCTTCTCCTATCCTTCTGGGTTCTATTATCTCGTCTCCTAGCCTTCTGAGTTCTTTGTTATTTCGTCTTCTAGCCTTTTTGGGCCTATGTTATTTCGTCTCCTTAACCTTCTGGGTTCTATCATATTTCGTCTCCTAGTCTTTTTGGGTCCATGTTACTTTGTCTCCTAGCCTTTTGGGTTCTATGCTATTTTGTCTCCTATCCTTCTAGGCTCTATGTTATTTGGTCTCCTAGCCTTTTTGGGTTGTATTTTATTTCGTCTCCTAGCCGTCTTGGTTCTATGTTATTTCGTCTCCTAGCCTTCTGGGTTCTATGCTATTTCGTCTCCTAGCCTTCTGGGTTCTATGCTATATCGTCTCCTAGCCTTCTTGGTTCTATGTTATTTTGTCTCCTAGCCTTCTTGGTTCTCTGTTATATCGTCTTCTAGCCTTCTGTGTTGTCTGTTGCTTCGTCTCCTAGCCTTCTGGGTTCTATGTTATTTCGTCTCCTAGCATTCTGGGTTCTATGTTATTTCGTCTCTTAACCTTCTGGGTTCTATGTTATTTCGTCTCCTAGCCTTCTGGATTCTATGTCATTTCGTCTGCTAGCTTTCTATGTTCTGTTATATAGTCTCTTTGCCTTCTTGATTCTCTGTTATTTCGTTTTCTAGCCTTCTGGGTTGTATGTTATTTCGTATGTTAGCCTTCTGCCTGCTATGTTATATCGTCTCCTAGCCTCCTGTGTTCTCTTTTACTTCGTCTCCTAGCTTTCTGGGTTCTATGTTATTTCATCTCTTAGCCTTCTGGGTTCTATGTTATTTTATCTCCTAGCCTTCTGGGTTCTGTGTCAGTCGCCAGTGGTCAGTCGTCAGTCGCCAGTGGTCAGTCGTCACGTGAGGTCACAGACCCTGTGCTGCTTTGGGGATTAGCGTGGACGGTTACAAAGCATGGCTTGCTTCTGCAGTGTTTTAAAAATTGAGGTTGGAGAGTTGAAGGAGGAGGTCTTGCTTCTCCAGGAGGAGATTAGGAGGCTGAAGGTCCACCTCAATGGGTCTGGGAGAGAGTGTGTGGTGGCTGGAGTTGTGGGGAATGAGGCTTCTAGCAGTGAGGTGCAGTCTGTCTCTCCCTGTGAGGAGGCTGTAGTTGGGGAGGTAGCAACGGCTACCAGCAGTGAGGTGCAGTCCAGCACCTGCTACAAGTGGCGAGTGGTTCACAGTAATGGGAGGCGCATCAGAGTAAGGAAAGTTAAGAGTGAAGATCTGAAGGTAGGAAATCGCTTCTCTGTTCTTCAGGATGAATGTACTTCAGTGGCCAGTGAAGGTAAGGGTACTACTGCCCCTGCTAATGGAGGTAAGCGCATTCTTGTGGTTGGTGACTCTCAGGTAAGATATATTGACCGTGCTTTTTGTAATAGGAATAAGAAGATGAGAGATAGAGTGTGCTTCCCTGGAGCTGGTGTTGGGGACATTGTCAACAGGCTGGATAATATCATGTCAGGTAATGGGAACAAGCCCATTATCTGTCTCAGTGCTGGTGGAAATGATATTGGGAAGGGTAGGAGAGAAGAGCTGCTAGATAAGTACAGGTCAGCTATAGATTTCATTAAGTCTAAGGGAGGGATCCCAATCATATGTAGCATCTTGCCTAGAAGGGGAGTAGGAAATGAATGGTTGTCTAGGGCAATTGGTGTAAATTGCTGGCTAGACAGATACTGCAAGGAACTTGCAATCCCATTCATTGACAACTGGAACAACTTTTATGGCAAACATGATATGTATGCAAGGGATGGGGTACATCTCTCTGGGGCTGGGGTGGTATCACTTGCAGACTCGATTGAGAAGGCCATTGGTGAAATGCCTATGATTTTAAACTGATGGAAGATAGAGGTATGGGTGTGTGTGGGAAACAAGCAGGTTGCAACACTTGGGTTGGAAACAGTAAATGTATAAAAGGCATTCAGCATGAAGTTATAAATAAAGACAATAGATCAGGTCAGCAAACAAAGGGGGACAGCAGAGGGCAGCAAGGGACTAGCTCCCTTAAGGTTTACTATACTAATAGCAGGAGTGTAAGAAATAAGATAGATGAGCTAAGATTAATTGCAAGTGCAAGAAACATAGATATTATTGCTATAACAGAGACCTGGCTCAATCTGAAAGAGAGATGCCCTCTGAATGTCACATACAAGGCTATAAATTATTCCACACTGACAGGGTCAACAGGAAAGGTGGTGGAGTAGCGATGTATGTCAGAGACAATTTAAATTGTTGTGTTAGACAAGATATTAAATTAGAAGCGTCAGCCACTGAATCTGTTTGGTTACAGCTTCTCGAGGGCCGAGAAAAACTAATTTTGGGTGTGATTTACACGGCCCCAAATCTTGATAGGGAGTGCAGTAAACTTCTATGGGACGAAATTCGTAAGGCATCTACATACGAAAATGTAGTGCTAATGGGAGATTTCAACTATAGACAGATTGACTGGAGCAATTTGACAGGAAATTTAGAGTCAGGTGACTTTCTTGATACGTTCCAGGATTGTTTTTTAAAACAGTTTGTGACAGAGCCAACTAGGGGAAATAACCTCCTTGACTTGGTTCTTGCCAGTAGGGAAACACTAATTAATAATCTTGAGGTTAATGATGAGCTTGGGGAAAGTGATCACAAATCACTCAGTTTTAATATATCATGGAATTCCCCTAATAATGGCAATCAAGTCTCCGTCCCTGACTTTCACTTGGCTGATTTCATAGGACTGAAAAATTACTTAGGTGGGCTGAACTGGAATGACCTGACTAAGGGTCAGGTAGGTGGTGATGGTTGCCGATATGATGCTTTCCAGGGCATAGTTCTAGCTGCTCAGTCAAATTATGTTCCAAATAGGGAAATCAGATCAAACAAAAATTATCCTAAATGGATGAACAATAGATTAAAATATCTGATTGGTCAAAAGAGAGGCATATATAGGCAAATCAAAAGAGGAGAGGGACAATTAAGAAATCGATATATTCAGTTAAAGAGAGAAATAAAAAAGGGAATTAGAAAAGCAAAAAGAGATTATGAGGTTAAAGTTGCAAGAGAATCGAAGACTAACCCAAAAGCATTCTTTCAGGTATACAGAAGTAAGATCAGGGACAAGATAGGCCCACTCAAAAGTTCCTCGGGTCAGCTCACTGACAGTGATAAGGAAATGTGTAGAATTTTTAACACATACTTCCTCTCAGTTTTTACACAGGAGGATACCAGCGATATTCCAGTAATGATAAATTATGTAGAACAGGACGATAATAAACTGTGCACGATTAGGGTCACAAGTGACATGGTCCTTAGGCAAATAGATAAATTAAAACCTAACAAATCCCCAGGCCCTGATGAACTGTATGCAAGGGTTCTAAAGGAATGTAAAGAGGAGCTTAGCACACCTTTGGCTAATCTTTTCAACATATCACTACAAACTGGCATGGTGCCAGATAAGTGGAAAATGGCAAATGTGATACCTATTTTCAAAACAGGTGACAGGTCCTTAGCTTCGAACTGTAGACCAATAAGCCTAACCTCCATAGTGGGAAATTTTATGGAATCAATAATTGCCGAGGCAGTTCGTAGCCACCTTGAAAAGCGTAAATTAATCAACGAATCTCAGCATGGTTTTACAAATGGGCGTTCCTGCCTTACGAGTTTATTAACTTTTTTCACTAAGGTATTTGAGGAGGTAGATCATGGTAATGAATATGATATTGTGTATATGGACTTCAGTAAGGCTTTTGACAGGGTCCCACATCAGAGACTGTTGAGGAAAATTAAAGCACATGGAATAGGAGGAGAAATTTTTTCCTGGATAGAGGCATGGTTGACAAATAGGCAGCAGAGAGTTTGCATAAATGGGGAGAAATCAGAGTGGGGAAGCGTCACGAGCGGTGTTCCACAGGGGTCAGTGTTGGGCCCCCTGCTGTTCACAATCTACATAAACGACATAGATGAGGGCATAAAGAGAGACATCGGCAAGTTTGCCGATGACACCAAAATAGGCCGTCGAATTCATTCTGCCGAGGACATTCGAGCACTCCAGGAAGATTTGAATAGACTGATGCAGTGGTCGGAGAAGTGGCAGATGCAGTTTAATATAGACAAATGCAAAGTTCTAAATGTTGGACAGGATAATAACCATGCCACATATAAACTAAATAATGTAGATCTTAATATTACGGATTGCGAAAAAGATTTAGGAGTTCTGGTTAGCAGTAATCTGAAACCAAGACAACAGTGCATAAGTGTTCGCAATAAAGCTAATAGAATCCTTGGCTTCATATCAAGAAGCATAAATAATAGGAGTCCTCAGGTTGTTCTTCAACTCTATACATCCTTGGTTAGGCCTCATTTACATTATGCTGCACAGTTTTGGTCACCGTATTACAGAATGGATATAAATTCTCTGGAAAATGTACAAAGGAGGATGACAAAGTTGATCCCATGTATCAGAAACCTTCCCTATGAGGATAGACTAAGGGCCCTGAAACTGCACTCTCTAGAAAGACGTAGAATTAGGGGGGATATGATTGAGGTGTATAAATGGAAGACAGGAATAAATAAAGGGGATGTAAATAGTGTGCTGAAAATATCTAGCCTAGACAGGACTCGCAGCAATGGTTTTAAGTTGGAAAAATTCAGATTCAGGAAGGATATAGGAAAGTACTGGTTTGGTAATAGAGTTGTGGATGAGTGGAACAAACTCCCAAGTACCGTTATAGAGGCCAGAACGTTGTGTAGCTTTAAAAATAGGTTGGATAAATACATGAGTAGATGTGGGTGGGTGTGAGTTAGACCTGATAGCTTGTGCTACCAGGTCGGTTGCCGTGTTCCTCCCTTAAGTCAATGTGACCTGACCTGACTAGGTTGGGTGCACTGGCTTAAGCCGGTAGGAGACTTGGACCTGCCTCGCATGGGCCAGTAGGCCTTCTGCAGTGTTCCTTCTTTCTTATGTTCTTCTTATGTTATTTCGTCTGCTAGCTTTCTGTGTGCTATTTTATATCGTCTCCTAGCCGTCTGGGTTCTATGTTACTTCGTCTCCTAGCCTTCTGGGTTGTATGTTATTTCGTCTCCTTTCCTTCTGGGTTCTATGTTATATCGTCTCCTTGCCTTCTTGGTTCTCTGTTATTTCGTCTTCAAGCCTTCTGTGTTGTATGTTATTTCGTATGCTAGCCTTCTACCTGCTATGTTATATCGTCTCCTAGCCTCCTGAGTTCTATGTTATTTCGTCTCTTCGCCTTCTGGGTTCTATGTTATTTCATCTCCTAACATTCTGGGTTCTATGTTATTTTGTCTCCTTGCCTTCTGGGTTCGATGTTATTTCGTCTGCTAGCCTTTTGGGTTCTGTTATATCGTCTCCTAGCCTTCTGGGTCTATGTTATTTCGTCTCCTAGCCCTCTGCGTGCTATGTTATATCGTCTCCTATCCTTCTGGGTTCTATGTTATTTCGTCTCCTAGCCTTCTGGGTTGTATGTTATTTCGTCTTAGCTTTCTTTGTTCTATGTTATTTCGTCTCCTAGCCTTCTGGGTTCTATGTTATTTTGTCTCCTAGCTTTCTGGATTCTATGTTATTTCGTCTCCTAGCCTTCTGGGTTCTATGTTAATTTGTCTCCTAGCCTTCTGGGTTCTATGTTATTTCGTCTCCTAGCCTTCTGGGTTGTATGTTATTTCGTCTGCTAGCCTTTTGCGTGCTATTTTATATCGTCTCCTAGCCTTCTGGGTTCTATGTTATATCGTCTCCTAGCATTCTGAGTTCTATGTTATATCGTCTCCTAGCCTTCTGGGTTCTATGTCATTTCGTTTCCTAACCTTCTGGGTTCTATGTCATTTCGTTTCCTAACCTTGTGGGTTGTATGTTTCTTCGTCTCCTTCCCTTCTGGATTCTATGTTGTTTCGTCTCCATCCCTTCTGTGTTCTATCCTATTCCTCGTCGGCCATGCGAAATAATTTTTTGCTAGTTGGCATCTAGATTTATCCAAGAAATTCACAAAAATTAAGAGTGATTAGAGCTTGAAATTCGAGATTTTAAGAAGTAACACAGTACTTGAGGTGACAATAAAACAACAGTAACAAAGTCCATTGTTGTTAGTTTCAAAATATTGTTGAGTGACAAACACTTCGTAACGTTAAATGTTTTCTTTCAGTTATTATGAGATCATTACCACTTGTTGCTTCTCCAAGTTTATTCTGGCCTTAAGATGGAAGTGAAGTCACTGGTAACTTGGATTACTTTTTCCTGCTACGAATCAGCGAAGGCTTTGTCAAGTATATATAATAAGAGGTAAGATAAGATTTCGTTCGGATTTTTATCCTCGGAGGGTTAGCCACCCAGGATAACCCATGAAAGTCAGTGCGTCATCAAGGACTGTCTCCTATTTCAATTGTGGCCCTTAATCTTGTCCCCCAGGATGCGACCCACACCAGTCAACTAACACCCAGGTTCCTACTTTCTGCTATGTGAAAAGGACAACAGATATAAGGTAACCCGTCGAAATGTTTCTACCGTGCGGGGAATCGAACCCGGGACCTCCGTGTATGAACCGACAGCTTTGCTAGCTAGGCCACGAGGTCACCTAACACTACCCAGCCTCAGCCGGCATGTTATAAAGTACACTATTTCTACTTGTCGCTTTTCCCAATGTTTACCTACAAGCTTAAGCACAAATATTTCCACGTTAGGAACCTTCTGCATATGATGATTAAAATACATATGCAGAAGTTAGTTATCTTTATTTCTGAAACGTTCCGCTTACGCAGTAGGCGGAACTTTTTAATAACAAAGATACCTAGCTGATACACATGTGGCTTAATCATGAACTTGTCGGTATTTATACCATTTTCAACCTAATATACCATGTTTAGAATGTATATTACTGAATAATATGGCATGATTTTGACAAGAACTTTTTTGTTAGACATAGTTTGTCTACTAAACTGACCAACTGATGTTAGGTAAATGGACACAAGTGCAACTAATGCGGCATTTAATGAAATCTTTATTGCTTGTCAATAAAATGTCACATTAGTTGCACTTATGGCCTTTTATCTAACATATTGACGGTAATTCTACCAACATTATTACAATTCTACCAACATTATTACAATTCTACCAACATTATTTCGACTCTACCAACTTTATTACAATATGACTACCTGATGTTAGTCAGTTTAGCTAAATACCAGTTGAAAAGTAGGTCATAGCAGGTGACAGTCTAACGAGTGACTTTATTTGAGGTCTTGAATCACCAAATCCCTTTCTGCAGCTGACAAATTCACTCGTTCCCTCTAGGCCAGATGTCTCAGCACTTAACTCGTTTCCTCTCTGTCTGATACCTTGGGGTGACAGACTTGTTGCTCAATGCCAGGAAGCCCTTGAAGCATTTTGAGTAGCGAAGGGTGTCTCTCCATTTATTCATAAAATCATTATCTCTCTCTCTCTCTCTCTCTCTCTCTCTCTCTCTCTCTCTTTCTTTCTTTTTTCTATCTATCTATCCATCTATCTTACAAGAATAGGTTAGGGATTCCAAACTTTATTTACAAGCTAAGAGCTGTTACCTACATCAGCTCATTTAAAAGCCTTTTTACTGTTATGAGACATACAAATATGGAACAAGGAAAAGCTGGAGCCATTTGTGGGCCAGCAATTTCATTTGATGAACTGACATTATTTCGTTGATTTCATTATACTGTACGAACATGTTCCAGACTTAAGTCATCCTAGGAATAAATGATCACAGTTGTAGCGATTTTCTGGAGAATGGTATTGAGTGAAGTTGCTGCTTGCTGCCCGTCTTGATGTGTAAAAGCTAATTTCTCGCTGTCCTCGAAGTGGAGCCAAGTGTGGTAGTTTCATAAAATGGACTTTGTACATAACAGTAAGGCCGCCCACATCCCTTCGGTGTTGAAGGTTCTGCTGAAATACAGATCTATCCAGACTGGGTCCAGGCGAGAGATGAGGCGTCTTGCTCTGTTCTCTACTCTGTCAAGAAGTCGCAGATGAGAGGGGAGGGCAGGCAATCCAAGAAAGTGAAGCATACTCAATGTGTGTGTGTGCGTACTTGTGCCTTGTACAGAATCTTGCTACTTCTATTATCGAGCAAATGCGATATATACCTCGACGTGCTATAAGCTTATTGACGGTTTGCTTCCAATATTTACAAGGTTCTTCAAGGGCAGTTTGGAGTCAAATTTCACCCCAGGGATATCAACTTCGTCCCCAGTTACCAATAATCTCCCATTCTTACATAATACTGCTCCGGCATTACCATCTTAGTGTCTTAAGCCAATCATTATTTGTGTTTTCTCAGGAGTAAATGTTACCCGCCATCGGTTTCCCGAGGCTGATATAGTTCTCAGCTGGTGATTGATGTTGCTTAGAGCAGCTGGCATTTCCTCTCTGGGATAAGTAAACGTCACTGCTGTCATCTTCATATGCATGCGATTCTGGAATGATATGAAGGTCACTGAAGTACACATTTCATAACAATGGACCAAGCACGCTTCCCTGGGGAACACTTGCCTAGATAGGATGTCTTGCTGACTCTGTCCCACTGAGAACTACACTTAGAGATCTACCTTGAAAGTAATCACTGAGGAGGAATAGTGAAGAGCCTGCAATTTCCGGTATTTACAGTTTTGCAAGAATCTCTGGTGTCATACTCGGTCGGAAGTACCAGCAATGTCCAGTGCTACTACACAGCTGATTTTGGATTCATCCAGTGACTAATGCCACTTAGTGGAGATGACAGTCACACAGGGGGTTCGAAAAACTCTTGTTATTTGCCGTAAGATCATTTTCTCAAGGCTCTTACCAGTGACTGACAGGAGTGACACTGGTCTGTAGTTGCTGATTTCTACTCTGCTCTTCTTTTTATGAACACGGACTACATTTGTCTCTTTCCACAGAGAGGGACATTTACACTGTACTTGGTAGTGCTGAAAGATGCGAGCTAGAGGTGCTGCTATCTGATCTGCACATCTACTCAGCAATCTTGGGCTCAACTTGTATGGTCTGTGAGGGAAAAGTTCAATAGATAGGAGTAGCGAGGGAGTATATAGTAACAATAGTTTCATTGCTGGCTACTTGTTAAGGTAGGGTAAGTCAAGCTCCCGCTATCCCTTCCCCTCCTTCCCCCCCCCCGAAAGGTGACGTGTGGGGGGTCCGGTCCAAACGGTAATCACTAGACTCACAGCTCCCAGCACTACTGTAAGTACATGCCTGCCTTGTATTCTAGTGGATTTATTGGTTGAAAGCTTCACTTTTGACCAATAATAAACTTAGTCCTTTCAGTCTTGCTCTAAGTTGACTGTTGTAATAATCACCACATCTTTTAGGTATTGTAATTATCATGGAGAGTGATTTCTTAAGCAGTGGGTAACCTGTCTATTTTTCCAGCTTGGATTACAGAAAGGGTCACCTGCCAATCAATGAGTAGAACTGATGGAGATGGACTAACGTCCTGAGACTTCCCCTTTTTGGATTTAATTACCTGTGCACCTGTATGAAATTGCAGGACGTAACCCCTCATCATTGCAGCGGTAAGGAAACTGCTTTCCTGTCATCGGGATAGAATACTCACGGCTATTCTGTGAAGAAACTCATTCCTCTGCTATACTTTCAGACTACTTGGGCCGTACGGACACTTTTCCTACCATCCGTTGTTACATTAGGTCTAAATGGTTCACAGGTTGGTCTGAAGCCGTACTAGCTCCCATCACTTCTTGCTCCGTACTAATAGGTAATGCAAAAGGTGCCATTCTTCCTTCTGAGGTTCACCTTTCATCACCAAAGATGGACATAGGTGTTTCAGATCCTCTTTCTGTAGAGTCAGAGAAGTCCCTCGAAAGTTCAGATGAGACAATGTCTCGTGAGATTCATGTGGGATTAAAAACCAGTGATGCTACTCTCGAAAGCGAGGTAGTAGGATCACCGGTTCACTTGTTAGATGAAAGTGAAGATATCACCTCCGATACCATAAATGTCTTGACTAGGGCTCAGTCCAAAGCCCAGGCTTCTCCTACTACCCATCCTTCGATTTTCCCTGACTTTAAGCCTTTAGATATATCGATGGACTCCTTTGTCAATTTACAACGTAATTGCCCTTCTCTTCAGAATTGCCATAATGCCGCTAAACAAAATCAAGTTATCCAAAGGAAAAACTTTTCATATAAATTTGAATATATAAAAGGTATCTTGTACAAGTCAGTATTTAAATTAAATTCAGATGAGACAGACTATTCCATCTTAGTTGTTCCAAGTCAATGCAGAGAGACTGTTCTTAAAATGGCTCATGACCTGCCAGTGGCAGGACATTTCTCGCATCGTAAAACCTTAAATAAAATTAGGAAAACCTATTTTTGGCCAAAAATGTCCTCAGATATCACTACCTATTGTAGATCGGGTAAAGTTTGCCAACTGTCATCCTCCCGAGGTACCAGGCGAGTACCTATGGCCAAAATGCCAGTCTTTACGGTACCTTTTGAAACAGTAGCTATTGACATCGTTGGTCCTTTATCTCCACTTTCATCTGGGGGACATAGATATATTATTATTATTATTATTATCACACTGGCCGATTCCTACCAAGGCAGGGTGGCCCGAAAAAGAAAAACTTTCAACATCATTCACTCCATCACTGTCTTGCCAGAAGGGTGCTTTACACTACAGTTTTTAAACTGCAACATTAACACCCCTCCTTCAGAGTGCAGGCACTGTACTTCCCATCTCCAGGACGCAAGTCCGGCCTGCCGGTTTCCCTGAATCCCTTCATAAATGTTACTTTGCTCACACTCCAACAGCACGTCAAGTATTAAAAACCATTTGTCTCCATTCACTCCTATCAAACACGCTCACGCATGCCTGCTGGAAGTCCAAGCCCCTCGCACACAAAACCTCCTTTACCCCCTCCCTCCAACCTTTCCTAGGCCGACCCCTACCCCGCCTTCCTTCCACTACAGACTGATACACTCTTGAAGTCATTCTGTTTCGCTCCATTCTCTCTACATGTCCGAACCACCTCAACAACCCTTCCTCAGCCCTCTGGACAACAGTTTTGGTAATCCCGCACCTCCTCCTAACTTCCAAACTACGAATTCTCTGCATTATATTCACACCACACATTGCCCTCAGACATGACATCTCCACTGCCTCCAGCCTTCTCCTCGCTGCAACATTCATCACCCACGCTTCACACCCGTATAAGAGCGTTGGTAAAACTATACTCTCATACATTCCCCTCTTTGCCTCCAAGGACAAAGTTCTTTGTCTCCACAGACTCCTAAGTGCACTACTCACTCTTTTTCCCTCATCAATTCTATGATTCACCTCATCTTTCATAGACCCATCCGCTGACACGTCCACTCCCAAATATCTGAATACGTTCACCTCCTCCATACTCTCTCCCTCCAATCTGATATCCAATCTTTCATCACCTAATCTTTTTGTTATCCTCATAACCTTACTCTTTCCTATATTCACCTTTAATTTTCTTCTTTTGCACACCCAACCAAATTCATCCACCAATCTCTGCAACTTCTCTTCAGAATCTCCCAAGAGCACAGTGTCATCAGCAAAGAGCAGCTGTGACAACTCCCACTTTGTGTGTGATTCTTTATCTTTTAACTCCACGCCTCTTGCCAAGACCCTCGCATTTACTTCTCTTACAACCCCATCTATAAATATATTAAACAACCACGGTGACATCACACATCCTTGTCTAAGGCCTACTTTTACTGGGAAAAAATTTCCCTCTTTCCTACATACTCTGACTTGAGCCTCACTATCCTCGTAAAAACTCTTCACTGCTTTCAGTAACCTACCTCCTACACCATACACTTGCAACATCTGCCACATTGCCCCCCTATCCACCCTGTCATACGCCTTTTCCAAATCCATAAATGCCACAAAGACCTCTTTAGCCTTATCTAAATACTGTTCACTTATATGTTTCACTGTAAACACCTGGTCCACACACCCCCTACCTTTCCTAAAGCCTCCTTGTTCATCTGCTATCCTATTCTCCGTCTTACTCTTAATTCTTTCAATTATAACTCTACCATACACTTTACCAGGTATACTCAACAGACTTATCCCCCTATAATTTTTGCACTCTCTTTTATCCCCTTTGCCTTCATACAAAGGAACTATGCATGCTCTCTGCCAATCCCTAGGTACCTTACCCTCTTCCATACATTTATTAAATAATTGCACCAACCACTCCAAAACTATATCCCCACCTGCTTTTAACATTTCTATCTTTATCCCATCAATTCCTGCTGCCTTACCCCCTTTCATTTTACCTACTGCCTCACGAACTTCCCCCACACTCACAACTGGCTCTTCCTCACTCCTACAAGATGTTATTCCTCCTTGCCCTATACACGAAATCACAGCTTCCCTATCTTCATCAACATTTAACAATTCCTCAAAATATTCCCTCCATCTTCCCAATACCTCTAACTCTCCATTTAATAACTCTCCTCTCCTATTTTTAACTGACAAATCCATTTGTTCTCTAGGCTTTCTTAACTTGTTAATCTCACTCCAAAACTTTTTCTTATTTTCAACAAAATTTGTTGATAACATCTCACCCCCTCTCTCATTTGCTCTCTTTTTACATTGCTTCACCACCTCTTAACCTCTCTCTTTTTCTCCATATACTCTTCCCTCCTTGCATCACTTCTACTTTGTAAAAACTTCTCATATGCTAACTTTTTCTCCCTTACTACTCTCTTTACATCATCATTCCACCAATCGCTCCTCTTCCCTCCTGCACCCACTTTCCAGTAACCACAAACTTCTGCTGAACACTCTAACACTACATTTTTAAACCTACCCCATACCTCTTCGACCCCATTGCCTATGCTCTCATTAGCCCATCTATCCTCCAATAGCTGTTTATACCTTACCCTAACTGCCTCCTCTTTTAGTTTATAAACCTTCACCTCTCTCTTCCCTGATGCTTCTATTCTCCTTGTATCCCATCTACCTTTTACTCTCAGTGTAGCTACAACTAGAAAGTGATCTGATATATCTGTGGCCCCTCTATAAACATGTACATCCTGAAGTCTACTCAACAGTCTTTTATCTACCAATACATAATCCAACAAACTACTGTCATTTCGCCCTACATCATATCTTGTATACTTATTTATCCTCTTTTTCTTAAAATATGTATTACCTATAACTAAACCCCTTTCTATACAAAGTTCAATCAAAGGGCTCCCATTATCATTTACACCTGGCACCCCAAACTTACCTACCACACCCTCTCTAAAAGTTTCTCCTACTTTAGCATTCAGGTCCCCTACCACAATTACTCTCTCACTTGGTCCAAAGGCTCCTATACATTCACTTAACATCTCCCAAAATCTCTCTCTCTCCTCTGCATTCCTCTCTTCTCCAGGTGCATACACACTTATTATGACCCACTTCTCGCATCCAACCTTTACTTTAATCCACATAATTCTTGAATTTACACATTCATATTCTCTTTTTTCCTTCCATAACTGATCATTTAACATTACTGCTACCCCTTCCTTTGCTCTAACTCTCTCAGATACTCCAGATTTAATCCCATTTATTTCCCCCCACTGAAACTCTCCTACCCCCTTCAGCTTTGTTTCGCTTAGGGCCAGGACATCCAACTTCTTTTCATTCATAACATCAGCAATCATCTGTTTCTTGTCATCCGCACTACATCCACGCACATTTAAGCATCCCAGTTTTATAAAGTTTTTCGTCTTCTCTTTTTTAGTAAATGTCTACAGGAGAAGGGGTTACTAGCCCATAGATATATATTAACAATAATTGATTATGCTTCGAGCTTCCCTGAAGCCATACCCTTAGAGACCATAACCACTACAGAGGTGGCTGAAGCCCTTTTGTCCATCTTCTCCAGAGTGGGCATCCCTAGAGAAATTTTGTCTGACCGTGGGACACAATTCACATCTGACTTAATGCAACATCTATACCAACTTCTGGGAGTGAAGCCTCTCTTCACCACACCCTATCATCCCAGCTGTAATGGGAGGATTGAGCGCCAGCATTCGATTCTCAAGTCCATTTTAAGGAAACTTTGCTCCCTTAAACCTAAGGAGTGGCATCGTTACCTACCCTGTGCTTTGTTTGCCATGAGGGAAGTTCCCAGTGACTCTTTGGGGTTTTCATCTTTTGAACTTCTCTATGGTAGACAGGCGAGAGGCCCATTGTCCATCCTTCATGACTTATGGACTAATGAGGAGGTAAATGCTGAGGTTCAGTCTTCTTAGTTTCTCCTTGACCTTAGATCCAAACTTGAGGAGACCTCTGACATAGTTTCGAAAAACCTAAGCTTTTCAATGGACCAGTACAAAACCTATTTTGATTCCAAAAGTCAGAGGAGAAGTTTTAAAGTAGGGGATGAAGTTCTGGTACTTTTGCCTATCAAGTCAAATAAATTATTAGTAGCATGGAAAGGTCCATATAAAGTATTAAAAATTTGTGGGAAAGTTGACTACCTCATAGAAGTCAAGGGGAAACCTAAGCTTTATCATATCAACATCCTTAAGAAATATTACCGAAGAAATTCGGTTAAGTGCCTTAATAACTTTGACTTAGTTTTTCCACACGAACTTGATACGACAACTGAAGAATAACATTGTTCCATTACTCCTTCCTCTAATTGTTGTTGTGTAAGTGTTAACTTTTTATTCTCCAATTCAAGGCAAGATTTTTCGAGCTCGCGATCCTTTTCTCTCTCTATTAACTCATGTTCTCTAGCTTTTTCCTCACGTTCTCTAGCTTTTTCCTCACGTTCTCTAGCTTTTTCCTCAACTTCTCTATCCTTTGCTCTTTCCTCAAGTTCTCTTAATTTAACCTGTTCCTCACGTATCTTATCTTGTTCCTCACGTTCCCTAGCTCTTTCCTCACGATCAAGTCTATCACGCTCTTTTTGGTCTTCTCGCTCTCTTTCTATCTGTCTTTCTTGGATTTCTCTCTCAATTCTCTCTCTCTAATTTTTCTCTTCTCTTTCGATTCTCTCTCTCTCCTTATTCTCTTCTCTTCCCCTTTCTAGCTGTCTTCACTCTCAATTCTCTCTCTTTCAAGTCTTTCCTGGATCTTAGCACTAATGAAAGATTCTAAATTTTTCCCTGTTATTCCTAACTTACTTCCAGCGTTCATCCATACTTGCAAGAATAACTTAAACTATCAGGGGAAATGAAACGGGTATTAAAGAAAATGGAGGGTTCAATTCCTGCTCCGCTCAAACTGTAAATAAACCAGAGGGTTCGATCCCTGCTTCAATTAAACAATATGTATTAATGAAAACGAAGGGTTCTATGCCGGCTCCGAGCAAACAGTAAGTAGAATGGGGTCCCATGATCATCCAATCTTCTCACCAACAAATCAAGAGTTTCCTATGACAGTTCCCTTGATATAATAAAGAGCTCAATGAAACAAGTTGTCACTGGAAAATCTCGGGTCCCTAGAGTCTAATCCTCCAAAGTGTTTCAAGCTCACACACAATTAGGAGGCAGAATTAATTAAATATTATATCCTGCCTGACTTGACTTACAATAAATTGAGACTATAACAATCACCAAATCTTTTAAATACCTATACTGTAGTCATACCATAGAGAATGATTACTAATGGCTGGTGGTAACCGTCTGTGGTATGCAGCGTTGAAGTTCCAATGGTAGATTCGAGATGGAGTTGAATCTTGATTCAGTAGAGTTGATCCTGGCAAGGTCGCCACTTGTGAAGGCTTACTCAGCCCTGTAACAACTTCAGACAGTATTACCAAGGCTGGCTCCTCCTCAGGAAAATTAGTGAATAGAAAAAGAAATAATAACAGACAAACATAAACACTTTATTATATAGAAAATATAAAATATAAAACACTTAAATATGAAATATTAATCCTACATTAAAGAAAATGAAAAATGAAAAATATAAATGATAACTTAATTCAACGTTAATATATATAGGGGTGTCTGGTGTTGGTGACACTGTGTTGTTGAAATCGTAGCCGTTGCTGATGATAGGGGGGGGGGGTCGCAGGTGTTGGTTACGACCCACTGGCTAGTTCTTCACAGTCGATAGGGCCTTGAGTATAATATCCCGATGACAGGAAAGCAGGTTCTTTACCGCTGCAATGCTGTGGGGTTACGTCCTGCAATTTCATACAGATGCACAGGTAATTAGATCCAAAATGGGACGTTTCCAGGACGTTAGTCCGTCTCCTGTTCTTCTCGTTGATTGACAGGTGACCCTCACTGTCATCCAAGCTGAAAAAATAGACAGGTTACCCACTGCTTAAATAATCACTCTCCATGGCAAGTACGATACTCAAAAGACGTGGTGATTATTACAACAGTCAACCTAGAGCAAGACTGAAAGGACTAAGTTTATTATTGGTCAAAAGTGAAGCTTTTAACCTATAAATCCACTAGAATACAAGGCAGGCATGTACTTACAGTAGTGTTGGGAGCTGTGAGTCGAGTGATTTACTGTTTGACCAGAGCCCCACACGTCACCTTTCGGGGGGGGGGGGGAAGAGGGAGGGGAAGGGATAGCGGGAGCTAGACTGACCCTACCTTAACAAGCAGCCGGCAGTCAAACTATCACTTTCAGGGAGGGGGAAAAAAGTCGGGAAAAACGGGAGCTTGAATTACCCTACCTTAACTAGTAGCCGGCAATGAAACGATTGTTACTATATTGCTACTCCTATCTATTGAACTTTTCCCTCACAATAAAACTGCTGTGTGTCATACCCATCCATACCATACAACTCTCAAACAACATTATCAAGTTCACGTATCCTCCAATATAGTCATATCCTCGCTAAAAAAGGAAAACGGTCCCTTTTTACTTAGTGAGCACATTAATTAGTCTCTTTATCGTAATATTTCTGTGTGATTCCGGGAACATTGTTTCCCACCGTTTTCCGTAAATGAGTTTATTTCTACATACTGTACGATATATTCCTGCCGCAATCGCCCTAATTCTAATCCCCCCCTTTTTCCCTCAATCCCCTGGAAAAAAAACACAAGAAATCTGACACAACGTGCATAACGGCTCTCCTTACATCCTCAGACACCCCTCGTACCTCTAATGTTATGGCTCGCAGAATCTCTACGTTACCCCCTCCCATTAACTTGAAAACTCTTACCAGCCACAACCGTACTTCCCCCAGCTCTTTACAAAAGTAAACGGCATGAAAAGCTGTTTCTGGTTCCTCACAATGTTCGCATTTTGCTTCCCTTACCAAACCCATCACACACAAAGTAGACTTCGAAGCCACAATTCCCATTACAAACCTATAAACTAATTCCCGTACCCTCGGCATTAATCTAAGCTTCTTCCCCCCCATTTTCCTCGCTACCTATCCGAACGTTACCCTTCGCACATTTCCTTTTAAACCAATAATCAGCATAATTAATTATTTTGTCAGTTGTCACTAGCATTTGCCCCTTGTTATATCCTTCCAAATCTTCACTAACCTCTATATGTAAAATAGTGGACTCGTGTTTCCTGATTCGAAAATTTCTCAACACACTTCCTGAAGGCTTATCTCCCCATAGTACTGCGTTCATCCCCGCCCTTACCCTTATTTCATCAAATCTTTCATTATGTATTTCCTTTAATTTATCTCTGAGCAATAATATGTCTTCGAACTGCTGTCCCCCCCTCTGTCATAACACTCATTGAGCTGCTGTTCCAAATAATTCTGTGAACCATACCTCCACCTCGCCTCCTCCCTTCTGTTACATTTATAAAAACCCACTATACCAGGTTTAGCCCTATTTTCCCACCAGTCCAAGATACTCTTTGCCCCATCCCTTGCCCTCCACAAAAGTTTCCACCATTCACCAAACTCGGCACTCACCACCTCACTCCTCACTAGCCGCGCATATAACTTCCAGAAACCTGAATGTATCTTTACCACACCCACCCAATCAAGCTGTGCCAAAACCGCCCTATGATCGGAAAACCCCACATCCAAAGTTTTCACCTCTCTCACACTAACTGCCTCCGATGTATAAATCCTATCTAACCACCTCGCTGAATAACCTCGTCTGACAAAAGTAAAATCTATTCGCCAAGCCCCCCTCCCCGCCACATCCCTAACCCCAACATCTTGCAACACGTTGCGTAACGTCCCTAACACACATCCCGCCCTCCTTGGCTCCACGTCCCCCCCACCTTATTACACAGTTCCAGTCCCCACCAATTATAGTGACTAGAGGTAAACCTCTTAAATGATACATCAAGATGTCTCTTACAAAATCCTCTTTTACTTTGTGCTCTCCCCTGGCATGTAAACCCCTACAAAACATACCCTAGATTCTCCCCACTCGTCATCCACTCTCACCACCCTCCCCCCCCTTCTTCCCACTTTATAATATGTAAGGGACCGTTTTCCTTCACAGCTACAGCCACTCCGCCTTTTAACCGAACAGACCCACTTACATACAATTTATATCCTTTTAATAACAATGCACAGCCTACCTGATAATTATGCTCTTATATAAAACATACATCCACGTTATACCTCCGTAAGAACCATTCCATTCAAACACGTTTCACTTCATTCCTCAATCCATTTACATTAATAGTTACTACCGTGAATTATTTTAAAAGCAGCGGTTTACGCCTCTGCCTCGGTACAAGTCCTACTATACTGTCCTGCTGAATAGATTCTTTTTGGCCGATTGCTTGTTTACCCCCCCCTATCCCCCCTTTATCCCTAAACTGTTCATCCTTTCATTACACTTCCCCTCACTCCCCGTGTGGCTTACTTTTTCCAAGACTTTACTCCTGATCTTTGACCTGGAGTGAGAACATCGTCCATCTCCGACGTTTCTGCCGTTCTCTTATGTGAACTTCCTTCCCCACACACCTCTTCATCTGTCTTTTCCTCCCTATGGACTTCTGCCACAACTGTGTGCACAGTACCATTAGTGCACAAAGCATCCCCAATCACCAAATCTTGATGCGATTTTACTGGTACAGGGCTACTCTTTGCAACCTCCAGACTACCCTCAACTTCATTCAGAAAGGAGCTTAGAATCTCCTCCAGTAAGCCATCCTGTTGGCTTGCACACTTGTCATCACTCAATCTCGTCGTCGATGTTGCCTTCCCCGTGTCACCTGGTAATGTTACGCATCCGTCCATTTCCACCTCTGCCCTATCAACTTCTTCACTCCAACGGCGAGGTGTCCTGGTTGGATGTACTCCTGTCTCCGACGTATCCATACCATGCCGCTGATGTATGAGCAATGGTAACTGGTCCCTCCTTCCTGCTTTCTTATTGCATTGAGCTGCCATATGTTCAAAAGATCCACATAATCTGCAAGTCTTCCGCTGTCCGGAGTCGTACACATAGACCTGAGTCCTGAAATCATCCATGAGGACATACGATGGAAGAGACTGCCTCAAACTCATTTTCAGTGTAAATGACCCCTCAGGCAGCCCCTCATAAGGTCCATTTTTCCACACCCCAACTAAGCTAAGTGGATTTTTCCATAGTTACTGAACACTGCCACCACATCATGCTCCGTTGCCTCAAATGGAACATTTCTGACCTTCACCCACGTTACGTAGCTTGACACATCATGTAGACATACTTCCACCATAGTGTTCACAGCCAGCCGTTTCTCTTGATATTTATTGACGATGCTAGAGTAGAAGCCCGCCTCTTTAAACTTGATGAATATCCGTGTAATACCATTTATGGCCACTCCATATAATTCGTCATTTGGAATGCCATATACCTCACCGATGATCGTAGGCAGTAACACCTACGTTGTTGTTCCTGTATGCGAGCCACGAACTAATTCAACACATACAGTGTTCACCCGGCGACCATGTCGTTCCGCCATGATGATTGCTCCAAAACAGGAAAACTGCGCAGTAAATCAGATGATTCAGGAGCTACTGCGCAGCCTGTCCACATGGCCGGAGAGCGATGAGGACAATGTGCAAGGAAGAGTTGGAGGGAAGGTGGTGTAGGGATCGTCCAAGGAAGAGTTGGAGGGAAGGTGGTGTAGGGATCGTCCAAGGAAGAGTTGGAGGGAAGGTGGTGTAGGGATCGTCCAAGGAAGAGTTGGAGGGAAGGTGGTGTAGGAATCGTCCAAGGAAGAGTTGGAGGGAAGGTGGTGTAGGGATCGTCCAAGGAAGAGTTGGAGGGAAGGTGGTGTAGGGATCGTCCAAGGAAGAGTTGGAGGGAAGGTGGTGTAGGGATCGTCCAAGGAAGAGTTGGAGGGAAGGTGGTGTAGGGATCGTCCAAGGAAGAGTTGGAGGGAAGGGAGTAAAATTAATTTTAAGTGCTAGGGGCTTGAACATCCATCAGTCTTGAGTGAGCATGCTAGATATCTGTGAGTGGAATTTTTAAGACCAATCTTTCTGTTGGAGTGTGAGCAAGGAAACAGTCAAGAGGGATTAAAGGAAACCAGTTAGCCGGACTTGAGTCCTGGCGGTGAGGTCACTGCAGGTGGGAAGGTCGATTGGACCGTGATATCAGCTCGCTACTGGTGAAACATCGATTAAATGAATAATGGTGAATGTGTTTCTTCTTTTTTCGGGGTCACACTTCCTTGGTGTGAGACAGCTGGGGTGTGTAAAAAATTATTTCTTTTCTAGCTCCCTCACCACTACTGTTCCTAATTTATTTCGCTTAATATCCACACTAATCTCTGTCCCTGTCTTTCCCCTCCCCTACCCCCCCTCTCTCTGTTTACCAGCACACCTACCCTACCCCCCCTCTCTCTGTTTACCAGCACACCTACCCTACCCCCCCTCTCTCTGTTTACCAGCACACCTACCCTACCCCCCCTCTCTCTGTTTACCAGCACACCTACCCTACCCCCCCTCTCTCTGTTTACCAGCACACCTACCCTACCCCCCCTCTCTCTGTGTACCAGCACACCTACCCTACCCCCCTCTCTCTGTTTACCAGCACACCTACCCTACCCCCCCTCTCTCTGTTTACCAGCACACCTACCCTACCCCCCCTCTCTCTGTTTACCAGCACACCTACCCTACCCCCCCTCTCTCTGTTTACCAGCACACCTACCCTACCCCCCCTCTCTCTGTTTACCAGCACACCTACCCTACCCCCCTCTCTCTGTTTACCAGCACACCTACCCTACCCCCCGTCTCTCTGTTTACCAGCACACCTACCCTACCCCCCCTCTCTCTGTTTACCAGCACACCTACCCTACCCCCCCTCTCTCTGTTTACCAGCACACCTACCCTACCCCCCCTCTCTCTGTTTACCAGCACACCTACCCTACCCCCCCTCTCTCTGTTTACCAGCACACCTACAGTGACCTTCCCTCCCTCTTTTCCTTCCTTACTTCCCCTCTCCCTTCCTCTGCTTCCCGGTTACTTAGGACTCACACCAGCTAGACACAGTTCATGACTCTGCGACAAAGACTAACTTACCAATTGCGTAAGAAACTTCCCTCTGATAAATTTACCTCCACTTACGAGCAGCATAGAGCTCCGAGAACCAGTCTTCAACCTCCTCTTTATACGCAAGTACGAGAATTAAACTCATGACGAGGTTTCGGTCCGACTTGGACCATTAACTAGTTACTCGTGTGACCAGTTAATGTCCAAGTCGGACCGAGATGTCAACATGAGTTTTAATTACCTATGTGCAGGTTATTTATATTATTCCAGTTACGGCATTGCTCCTATTTATTTTTTTTTTACTTTTACTATATGCCAGTCTTCCAAACATAAAATAATTACCAGAGATATCACTCTGCCCTCCACTCTGCCCTCCACTCTGCCCTCCACTCTGCCCTCCACTCTGCCCTCCACTCTGCCCTCCACTCTGCAGAAGCAGTCTTTGTGATTCATTAAAGGAACAAGAAGTATTTTAGTGACAGTTGTAATGTGTTTATGGAATTCATCGTTGGCTGACGGTGAGGTGTTTAAAATGGCTGTGTGTGTGTGCATTATCTTGGTATAATCTGTGTGACTGAAAGCTACTATCAAAGTAACTATCAGCTGCGTCGCAGCTATGTTAAAGTAACCTTATTGTTACCGAGGCTGTGGTAATATACAGTATCCTCAGTGTTACCAAGGCTGTGGTAATATAAAGTATCCTCAGTGTTACTGTGGCTGTGGTAATATAAAGTATCCTCAGTGTTACTGTGGCTGTGGTAATATAAAGTATCCTCAGTGTTACTGTGGCTGTGGTAATATAAAGTATCCTCAGTGTTACTGTGGCTGTGGTAATATAAAGTATCCTCAGTGTTACTGTGGCTGTGGTAATTTAAAGAATCTCATCTCAGCGTTAGACATTTTCTTTTACAACAGCAGACTGTGAGGACAAATTAAAAATGCTTAGAAATAATAATTTCAGAAATTCTTCAGAAGCAGTTGGTAATGCCAATTTAATAGACAGGATTCAGAAGAAAAGAATTGTGCTTCAACACACACACACACTAATAATTTTCAATATCGAAGAAGAATCAACATTTGTGTGGCTGCAAAACACATTGGAATATTCAAAAATACTCAAGGATAATTGAAGATATTGAAGAATCGTCAAATGCTCAAGAATCTATAAACCCACACTGATAACTCTGTATAGTAACGCAGGTATGACAGACATTATATAAGGAGTATTTAGGAATATTAAAATGCCTTCAGGAATATCGAGGCAATACAAGTACTCGGAAAATACTAGGAATAGTTAACCAAACAGGAATCCCATTCTGATTATTTTTTTATAGTGAATCGGGGGTGATATGTATGAGATAAGGAACACCCAGGATAATTTTCTATATTGTGACTGGCCACCATCCAGCACACAACTCGAGGGATCACTGCAACGTTCTGGAACCAGCGGTACTTCGTTAACAAGTGACAATAATGTATCTTTCTATCTTACGTTACTTCAAAGTTCCACACAAAACCGAGTTAATAGTGAGGCAGTCAACGGCATCGGAATCGGCAGTATACATATGTATGTATGTATGTATGAATATGCTGAAAGATATGAATACTTTTTCAGTGGCAGGTTTTTGAAATCTACCTGCAGCATGTAAATGCTAACAGCCTCACTGAATCAATAAGAGAGACACTAAACTTCAAAACCAATACCCGATGCGGCAAGCGGCCAGATCCGATGTAAACAGCGTATTTTATAGTTATAGCTGGTAGTTGGTAAATGTTTTTTCGATAAGAACTGTATAAAAGAATTCGCAAAACAATTTACCGTCCTGAGAACTCAGTCTCAAATAAAGTTGTAAAAATTTTCGCTTCAAGAGAGAGTGAAATAATGAGAGAGACAATGAGAGAGAGATTATAATAATATAATATTTTTATTTACTACAAGTACATGTACAAGATATACAGGTCTAGCTGACATCATTGAGATACTACTATGTAGAAATAGCCTTGTTATGCTGAGCATTTCGGGCAAATTAGGTCAGTTTTGCCCCAGGATGCGACCCACACCAGTCCACTAACACCCAGGTACCCATTTTACACTGATGAGTGAACATGGACAGCAGGTGTCTTAAGGAAACACGTCTCTAATGTTTTCCAGCCGTACCGGAGAAGATTCGAACACCGGACCTCAGTGTGTGAGTTGAGTGCGCTACCAAAGTACTTTGAAGTCCACACCGAGGCTGTTAGCTGACAAGACTTGTCTTATTCTGCCTAGATTAACGACTCTCACGTATTAACAAGGTGTGTAGGTCAATAATGGAAAAGCTGATGGGGTCCTCACCCTTGACTCCTTACCTACTAGCGGGGAAGAGGGAAGGGATAGGTATTTGCACTCTTCTATAAGAAATATTTTTCTTACAAGCAACTGGATCTACTAGTGTGCTCATTTTCTAATTTATTCAGTAGAGTTAGATAGCTGATTCATGAGTGATTCCTGCAAACGAATGACTGGAGCAGCAGCTGATATTGCTCTTTCTTGCAGTACTGAGTAAAACAAAGGAATATACACAGCTGCAGGTTCCATCTGCACTTGGTAAATTTAATATGGCAAGTCCCATACAGTACATGGTAAATATAACATGGCAGGTCCCATACTGTACATAGTAAATATAACATGGCAGGTCCCATACTGTACATGGTAAATATAACATGGCAGGTCACATATTGTACATGGTAAATATAACATGGAATGTCCCCTACTGTACATGGTAAATATAACATGGCAGATCCCATACTGTACATGGTAAATATAACATGGCAATGTTATGTTTCCATTGGATTTAGACCTTCATCTCCTCCCCAATTCCACTTCCCAATAAGTTTGAACCTAATTTGTGCATATCATTTAACAAGTTTCTCTCCGCCATAACCTCACTCGTTACCTCACTTTTGACTTCCCTGGAGACTGACTAGTTCATAGTCCTAGTTGGACACAAACGTCACCACTATTCGTCTCTCGGCCCTCGGGTAGAGAGGACGTACTTGGAACTGTGCTCTGACCCCTGGTGGCAGGTGACAGTATTTTCATCATGGCGGAGAGTGGCCGCAGACGTGTCAACACTGTTTGTTTAGAATTAGTGAGGGGCGTGCTCACTGCCCAGAATACCAACATGTTGCTGACGGCGATATTGCGGGATACGTACGGCATCGCTAATGAAGACCTTTATGGAGTTTCTCTGAATGGTGTGGCACGCATTTTCGTTAAGTTCCGGCTGAGCAGTACATATGAAAACATGGTAGCCAAGTATCAGGAGGTGGTTAAGACAGTTACCCCTGGCGTTAGTGTCCGTCTTCATGACGTATCAAGGTTCTACACCTGGGTCAAGGTGTGTAATGTACCTTTCGAGGCTGACGAGAGTGATTTACGGCAGGTGTTTGGAAGATATGGGACGATTCATATGGAGACATTGGGACGTTGACGAGATGGGCCACTAGTTGGCTTCCCTGAAGGGACGTTTTTCCTTAAAATGTCCCTAAGGCATCCTATTCCATCTTATGTGGGAATGGAGGACTTCTGGACTCAGGTGTACGTAACATACACAGGTCAGAGGCGTACGTGCCGTGTGTGTGGGGCGTACAACCACATAGCACCGACTTGTCCAACGAGATGTGGGAAACCTGACGCTGAGGCGGGGTCTGTTGGTACTATGGACCGACTGACTTATGCAACGGCAACGCAACGTAAGCCTTCGTCACGGGAGGCGTGGAGTGTGGAGGTGGAGAGGGAGGAGGCGTCGTCGCCTGAGTGTGTGACACTCACTGGACTTGACGAGGACATAGCCTTGGTGTCGGCGAAGAGTGGTGAGGAGTCTGGAATTGCTCACCATGTTTTGGAAGCTACAATTCAGGAGGCCCTGGACGACTTACTGGATGTTTCGGTGTCTGTGGTCAATACTGGCTTGGATGCTGTGAGTGTAGAGGCTGAGGTGGGTGACCTCAATGAGAAGGTTGTGAGTGGTGAGGGGCGGGCTCACAGGGAAGATGCCCAGGAGGAGGCGAAGCATGGCTCTCGCAAGAGGACGGCTGTCATTTCAGATAGTGAAGATGTTTTGTTGCCTGGGCAAAGGACTGGGAAGAAAGCCTGGCATGATGTAACACCTTGAGATAAAGGTGGTTTAAAGAATGTTTAGCGTGAGCATGGGGAGGGTGATGGGAAGTGTGGCGGGCGGGGTGGGGATTCTCGCCAGGGTTCTAAGTGTGTTAGGGTGTCTAAGGGAAAGCCCTCATTATGGCCTTCAGGTGTCTTTCTTTAAATGTTAATGGGTTGAAGGCAGTGGGCAAATGTAAAGTTCTGGAGGGTTATTTGAGGAGATATGTGCCAGACCTTGTGTTCTTGCAGGAGCATAATTATAAATATTTAGGTGAATTGTCAATTACCGGATATGACGTGTACATGGGTTGTTCTACACGACTGAAAGGTGGTGTGGCGCTATTAATTAAGGAAGCCAGCCCGTTTCTTTTGCATAGGTGTGAGGTAGGGGAGGAGGGGTGGGTTGTTAGGGTGGAGGGTATGTGGGGTAGGTTTCGGCTGGGTTTCATTGGGGTGTATGGGCCGGCGGAAGAGGACATGGGTGTTAAAAATAGATTCTATAGGGATGTCCTTGTCTACCATTTCAGATCACTGCCAGGTATTACAATCATAGGGGGTGATTGGAACTGTGTTGTCCAGCATAAGGATGTAGAGCTTAGGGGGAGGCTTTTTTTTCGTTTTTTTTAGGGGATCTGTTGCGAGGTGTGAATGTAGTGGATGTTGGAGGGGAGGTGAGCAGAGTGATGCATACGTTTATTAAGCATGATTGTGTGGCGAGGCTTGATCGTATTTATGTATCTCGGGGGGTGAGGGTGAGCAGTGTGCGTGTGTTGAATGTAAGCTTCTCTGATCATCGAGGAGTTCTGGTGGACTTTAATTGGGAGGGTTTGCCGAAACATTTCAGAGGTTACTGGAAGATGAATGTTGGGCTATTGAAAACAGGGGGGAGGGGAATCTTTTGCGTGAGCTTGGAAGAGGTGGTGGGATGATGGAGGGGGGGGTTGATGTCATTGGGTGGTGGGACTCGGTCGGTATGGGGAAGGTGAGGGCTTTTTATCAGAAGAGGGGAAAGGAAGAGGCGGTTTCAATATGGGATTTTAAATTACCTTGAGGGTCAACTACAGGAATGCTATATGGAAGGGGGAGTTGCATATCTGATGGGTGAGATTGAGGGTTTGAAACAACGGATTAGGGATATTCAAAATCGCAATTTTGATGCCGCAAGGGTTGCAGGGGGCCTTGATGAGGTCTTATGAGGGGACCGTCTGTCGGCGTATGTCTTGCGGGAACAGGGGATACGCCGTAGGGCAACGGAAATAATGAGTTTGCGGGTACAGGAGCAATTGGCGGGATATCATCAGGGGCAGGTGCTTTCGTCAACAGAGGGTATGGGTTGTTATGTGGGTGTGTGGTACGAGAAGAATGGTGAAAGTGTGGGGGTTAATTGTGAGGCGTTAGGCGCAATGGGCGAATGGGTAAACTGTAATCTAGTGCATAGGGATCGATTGAGATTGAGTGGACCTGTAAGTGAGGAGGAGATTAGGATGGCAGTGGACGGGATGAGCATGGGTAAATCGCCTGGTATTGATGGCATCCCTTGTGATTTTTATAGGGAAAACTGGGAGTGTTTGCATGTTTTTTTAGTGGAGTTATTTAATGCCATGAAAACCAGGGGTAGGTTGGGGGAACAGCAGAGAACGGGTGTAGTGGTCATGGTCCCTAAAAAGAAGTCTCGTGAATGTGTGCATGACTATCGTTCGATCACCTTAATGTGTGGTGATTACAAGATCTTTGCTAAAGTGTTGGGAAATAGGTTGAAAGGTGTTCTTGCCAGAGTTTTGGACGAGGGTCAATATGGAGTGCCTGGGCGTTCGATGTGTGTGGGGCAGGGGATTATGCGTAAGTTTATAGATGAAAGTGAGGGGAACATCAAGGGTGGGGTTTTAGCATTAGATTGGCATGCAGCATATGACTGTGTGGAGCGTGAGGCATTGTGGAAGTTTATGCAATGGCAGGGGTTTGGGAGGGAAATCGTCAGTTGGACTAAGGTGTTGTATGAGCAGGCAATGGTTAGGGTGCAAGTGAATGGTAGATTAGGTCAACCTGTTAGGATGGAAAGGGGCTTAAGGCAGGGATGCCCTGTGTCGCAGCTTCTTTGCATTGCTCCAAGACCCGTTCTATAGGGCTGTGCGTTTTGGCTTATTGAAAGGGATAGAGAGGGATGGGGTGTCTGTGGAACCGGGGATCGATGGATATGCTGATGACACCACAGTGCAATCTAGAAGGTCTGAAGATTTACGTAGGGTTCGTGAGTTGGTAGAGTTTTGGCATGGCAACGGGGATGTCGCTTAATAGAGATAAGTCGATGTTATTGAGGGTGGGGGATGGTGAGGGTGGGGTATACGAACAGGGTGAAGGTTGACCCTTGGTAAGTAGACTTAAGGTATGTGGGGTTGTTCACATGGAAAATCTCCTGGAGGCACGGAAGGTGAATTCGAAAGAAGATGTGGATAGGGTTTTGGGTAGATTAGCGGCTTTGCATACAGGAGGTTTGACGCTGCACCAGCGTGCTATTGTGGTGAATGTGAAACTGTATGGTAAGCTATGGCATGTGGCAGGTATTTATCCCTTTTAAACATGTGATGAGAAGCGTCTGTTGAAGGGCGTGTATCGATATATTTGGGGTTCGGGTTGTGAATGGTTGTCGAGAGATGTGTGTCTACCGGTACGCCAGGGAGGGCTGGGGTTAATGGCGTTGCATCAAAGGTTGTTGGGTATGTACGTTAAACACAGTTATTTGAGGGAGGACAGAATCACAGGCACAGGCTTGGCATGGGTGAGAAGGGACTTGGTACGTTGGGTGAGGGGTAGGGATGTTCAGGTGTGTGAGGGAATGTTGAGGTTGTTGTGTTATGCAAGGGAACCCTGCGGGGTTAAGATAGATACACTGGCTCGGGTGGGTGGTGGGGAGGTAGTTGCTAGGGTTGTGGGTTTGTATCCGATGTATGCATGGAGTGATATATGGGGTCGCCTGAAAGGGTTGCGATTGAAGGCTGTGGTGCGTGAGGTAATGTTTAAATTTCTCCATAATATATTGCCGTCGGGGGAGGTATTAGGTAATAGGCGTGTGCAGGAGGGACGGGAGTGTTGTGAGTGTGGGGGTATTGACACTGTTTTCCATGCAGTATATTTTTGTGAAAGGTTGGAACCAGTGAGAGAGTGGTTTAGCATGGTTTTACGTATGGTGGGTGGAGGTGGTATTTGTGTTTTACGGGCATTAAGCTTGGATGTGGGGGGGGGGGGGTGCCGTACAAAATGCGATGGATTATTTGGTAGCCGACTTCGTGTATACTTCGTGGGTTTTACGGAGAGCGCCGGTGGGGGAGCGAATTAGGGCCCTGGCAGCGATATTTTATGGGACACAAAGGAGGAATAAGGATATCACTGGGAACAGATGGTATTTCAAATTTTCAGATGGATATCGTAGCTTTCGAGTGGAGGACTTATGGGCATTACAAATTCAGGGGACGTGACGAAGCTGGCTTCTTGAGGAAGGCGCGGGCGTGTTGGTGCATTTGGAAGACACGAGGTGTAATGCGAATTGTGTGGGTCAAGTGAGTGGCTTGGTGTCAGGGAACTTTTAATGACATGTGTTATGCGAGGTGGGGGTTGTGACCTGGTGATGGGTAAGTTTATGATTCTTCTTATTTTAATTTGGGGATATGTGAAACACGGGGGCTGTGAGGCAGTCAGATTCCCTTCAGGAAACTGGTATGAGAAAGATGGAGCTTTAATTTAGCAAGGTATGAAGTCTGGTACTTTATGTGACTGTGAGCGTCTTGTGTGCAATATGACTGTGAAGGTTCTTATTATGCTAATGTATTATTTTTAACAAATGTACTTACTGTGTCTTGCAGTGGTGTGGCTATGTGTCTTGCAGTGGTGTGGCTATGTGTCTTGCAGTGGTGTGGCTATGTGTCTTGCAGTGGTGTGGCTATGTGTCTTGCAGTGGTGTGGCTATGTGTCTTGCAGTGGTGTGGCTATGTGTCTTGCAGGTTGTGGCTGTGTATGAAGCAGGCTTAAGGAGGCTTCTGTATTAAGATCTGTTGATTTACGTTTTTTTTTTTTTGGATTTTATTGGATTTTATTGGATTTTAATTTTTATATATTGTTATTTATACTTAGTACTTCTATGAAGTGATGGTATGTTTACGTAGAGTATTTTATTATGCTGTATTGTTATGTAGGTGTTAATTACATGTTTGGAGAGGTATGCTGTCTGTGTATACCGCTATATTCATGGTGTTTTTTTTTTTTTTTTCAATAAGTCGGCCGTCTCCCACCGAGGCAGGGTGACCCAAAAAGAAAGAAAATACTTTTATCATCATTCAACACTTTCACCTCACTCACACATAATCACTGTTTTTGCAGAGGTGCTCAGAACACAACAGTTTAGAAGTATATACGTATAAAGATACACAACATATCCCTCCAAACTGCCAATATCCCAAACCCCTCGTTTAAAGTGCAGACATTGTACTTCCCATTTCCAGGACTCAAGTCCGACTATATAAAAATAACCGGTTTCCCTGAATCCCTTCACTAAATATTACCCTGCTCACACTCCAACAGATCGTCAAGTCCCAAATACCATTCGTCTCCATTCACTCCTATCTAACACGCTCATGCACGCCTGCTGGAAGTCCAAGCCCCTCGCCCATTAAACCTCCTTTACGCCTTCCTTCCAACCTTTTCGAGGACGACCCCTACCCCGCCTTCCTTCTCCTACAGATTTAAATGCTCTCCATGTCATTCTACTTTGATCCATTCTCTCTAAATGACCAAACCACCTCAAACCCTCTTCAGCCCTCTGACTAATACTTTTATTAACTCCACACCTTTTCTTAATTTCCACACTCCGAATTTTCTGCATAATATTTACACCACACATTGCCCTTAAACAGGACATCTCCACTGCCTCCAACCGTCTCCTCGCTGCAGCATTTACAACCCAAGCTTCACACCCATATAAGAGTGTTGGTACTACTATACTTTCATACATTCCCTTCTTTGCCTCCATAGATAACGTTTTTTGCCTCCACATATACCTCAATGCACCACTCACCTTTTTTCCTTCATCAATTCTATGATTAACCTCATCCTTCATAAATCCATCCACTGACACATCATCTCCCAAGTATCTGAAAAACATTGTGGTTTTTGTACGTATGTAATACATGTTTTTATGCATTTGTATTTCCTCTGTTTTGCAGGGATGTGGTTATGTATGAAGCGTGTTTCAGAATTTTTATATTTTCAACCATGTTAATTAATGTTATTTATAGTTTTGGTTATGATGGTGACGGCAGATACAGCTGTTGGGAATAGGGGGGGGGAGGGGTTGCAGTGTGTGCTGCATTCTTATAGTAACGATTTGCACAGGAATGTTGAATCCGGGTTGTTATAATGTTTCATTTCTAGGTTTCCATAAGCATCTGTTTTATGTCTGCGTCTCTGTGAAACACATGTTAACCTATATGCTTCCTTGTGTTACGACTTAAGTTATATGTTTTTGTTTCCATTTATATATTGTTATTATGGGTTCGAACCACTGTAATGTAACATTACGTATTATTTCTTGGATGTTTGGTATTTTTGTATGCACCGTTTTTAAATAAAAAAAATGTACATATCATTTAACATGCTTCTCTCCGCCATAACCTCACTCGTTACCTCACTTTTGACTTCCCTGGAGACTGACTAGTTCATAGTCCTAGTTGGACACAAACGTCGTCGTAAGATTCATTCTCGTGCGTGATGGCTATTTCTGTATTGTTCCAGTTATGGTATTGTGCCTTTTTATTCATGTATGAATGTGCTCTTGTGTTTGTTCATGATAATGTTAAGTCCAAGACAGAAGAACTTAATTATTCTCTGAAAATAATGTGTTTTTTGGGGGGGATTCTTTTCGATTTCTTGAATCGTGGCAGGGAAGTGTATTTCTAATTTGGGCATGTAACAATATTGTTTAATTGTTTTAATCAAGTACATGGAACAATGGAACCAATTGTGCCTGAAATGCAAGTTTTAATTAAAAAGTTTTATCAAAATTTGGGTTGTATTACGCACTGTATATATATATATATATATATATATATATATATATATATATATATATATATATATATATATATATATAACGCTCCAAACATTATGTCAGTTTCCGGGATTTGTTCCGAAACCGGACGCGTATTATTCGTGAAGAGTAGCGAGGACAGGACAGGAGCAGGTGAGGTGTTTGTGGGCAGTACGAGAACAGCTGTGGCTGGAATAAGTAGTCATGATTTGGTGTTGGTGTGAGTAGGGATAGTAAGTTTGAGTAATTTTATATCATAGGTTATTTTATGGGTTTTGGTGCTCTCATGTTTACCTGTAAGGCACTAGTATGAGGAGAGGCCTGTTTAAGTTTTGGGAAGACTACTTTTGTAGTGTGTCGCCTGTAGGCTTCGAGGCCGGCAGACGGGGAGGGGGTCATGGAGTCTCCCTGTTCATAAATGTTACTGTTTTTCCTCATTAGCAGTAGTGAGCTAATGTGAGTACTGGGTAAAAGTGTACTGGTATGTGGTGATTTTGTATGTAGATTAAGTTGCATGTTTTATCTGTAAGTTTACTATTAACATATTGTATTTTTATATACGTTAGTTTTTGTGACCTTCCTGTTAATAACTATTGATTCCACACTTAATGTGAAGGTACAAGCTGGCCCTGTGCTGGTTTATGTGGAGTAATTTAAATAGGGGTAAACAACCTGCCTAAACTAGGCAGGTTTTTTACTCCAAGAAGCCAGGACTTTTATTAACGTTATGCAGTAAAAACTGTATCAGTTGTAGGCATTTGCTTATCTTCTGCATCCAGCGCTGAAATTCTTATTTAGGATCGGTTTCAGGAAAGTTATCGCCTTAAAATTAATAAGTATTGAGAAGCAGAAAAAGAAAATTTGCTGATGTTACCATGATGAACATGACTGGTGTTTATAACATGACATGATGAACATGACTGGTGTTTGTAACATGACATGATGAGCATGACTGGTGTTTGTAACCTGACCATTTCTGTGAATGTGATGGCTCTGCCTTACATGAAAAAATCTGCTTACACTAAGGCAGGGACCAAACCACCACGGTCGTTTAACCACCTGTCTCATCTTCACAAGGCATCATATTAAATACATAATAGACTGCCTTTTATATATAAGCAACAATTTGGTCCTAAGAGACTTATGTCATTCTGGAATTAGATGAAAACGAAGTTAAATTATCGTTTTCTTTCTCATTCATTATATTAATGTTATATATTCTTGTCTGTAAATGTAACAGACAGGTAAGAACACAGACTGACAGACACACACACACACACACACACACACACACACACACACACACACACACACACACACACACACACACACAAACAGTAATCTTCAAGACAGAATCGACTCGAACAATAATTCTGCAGGAGAAAGCATGACTGAGAGATAAACAAGAGTACCAGAGTGTGTACCTCGATCGAGACAGAACACAAGAGGAAAGGTTGATACTGAAAGAGAGAGTACAAAAACGAAAGGAGGAACGAGAGGAAATAAAGATGAGTAGAAGAACCCAGATGCAGGTGGAATGGCAAACACACCTTACAGAAACACCCGCAGAAGGACTCCAACCGTGACAGCCCCAAGGCAACTGAGTAATCTAAACTGACACTCACTGATCCCTCTGCCCCCACCCCAACACCACAAACCCCACCCATACAGCAACCCGCTATGGGAACTCTGCCCTCACCCTCACCACAACTCCCCATAGGTCCCCTCCAACCCCAATCTTCCCCCAGGATCACAGAATTAGAAAAGAAGTTTAAGGTTTGGTACACGAACACAGATGGAATATCGAATAAATATGAGGAGTGGCACGAAAGAATCAATGAGAAGTCCCCAGACATCATAGCAGTCACATAAACGAAACTCACTGGGACAATAACAGAGGCAATCTTCCCACCAGGATATCAGATCCTGAGGAAAGATAGAAGGAGCAGATGGGGAGGAGGGGTTGCACTGCTCATAAAAGACCGATGGAGATTTGAGGAAATGGAAGGCATGAACGAGATTGGATGAAGGGACTTCATAGTAGGTACACTTGAGTCTGGGGAACACAAGGTAGTCATTGCAGTGATGTATAATCTACCACAGAACTGCAAGAGGCCAAGGGAGGAATAAGAGAGCAACAGAGCAATGGTGGGCACACAGGCCGAGGTGGCAAGAAGAGCTCACTCGAGCAGAGCAAAGTTACTGGTTATGGGCGATTTCAACCACAGGGAGATCGACTGGGAAAACTTGGAGCCACTCTGGTGTCCGGGAACATGAAGAGCCAAGATGATGGATGTGGTACTGGAAAATCTCATGCATCAACATGTTAAGGACACTGCCAGAGAGAGAGGGGAGGATGAACCAACAAGATTGGACCTTGTGTTCACCCTGAGTAGTTCAGACATTAAGGATATCACATATGAGAGGCCCCTTGGAGATAGTGATCACATGGTTCTGTGTTCTGAATACATAGTAGAATTACAAGTTGAGAGGGTAACAGGAATTGGATGGTGAAAGCCAAACTATAAAAAGGGGGACTAAACAGGTATGAGGAACTTCCTGCGGGAGGTTCAGTGGGACAGAGAATTGGCAGGAAAGTCAGTAAATAAAATGTTGAAATATGTAACAACAAAATGCAGGGAGGCAGAGGAAAGGTTTGTTCCCAAGGGCAATATAAATAATGGGAAGACCAAAGCGAGTCCTTGGTTTACCCGAAGGTGTAGAGAGGCAAAAACTAAGTGCAACAGAGAATGGAAAAGATACAGGAGGCAAAGGACCCAGGAACTTAGAGAGATTAGTCGAAGAGCCAGAAACGAGTATGCACAGATAAGGAGGGAGGCCCAGCAACAGTAAGAAAACGATATAGCATCGAAAGCCTAATCTGACCCAAAACTGCTGTATAGCCACATTAGGTGATCAGGCTGAGGAAAGAAGGTGGGGAACGCACCAGAAGCGATCAAGAGGTATGTGAGGAGCTTAACAAGAGATTTAAGGAAGTATTTACAGTGTAGACAGGAAGGCCTCTGGGTGGACAGAACAGAATGGGACGCCAACAAGGAATATACCAACAAGTGTTAGATGACATACACACAACTGAGAAGGAGCTGCTAAGTGACCTTGATTCCTCAAAGGCAATGGGACCAGACAACATCTTACAGAGGAAGCAGAAATGATGTGTGTGCCACTAGCCACGCTCATCAATACATCCCTTGAAACTTGGCAACTACCTGAGGTATTGAAGATGGCAAATGTAGTACCCATATTTAAAAGGGAGACAGAAAAGAAGCATTAAACGATAGACTAGTGTCATTGACGTCCATAGTAAGCAAAGTAATGGAGGAGATTATTAGGACAAGAGTGGTAGAGCACCTGAAACGGAACAAGGGTATAAACGCCAACCAGCACGGTTTTATGGAAGGCAAATCCTATGTCACAAACCTACTGGAGCTTTATGATAAAGTAACTGAAGTAAGACACAAGAGAGAGGGGTGGGTTGATTGCATCTCCTTGGACTGCAAGAAGGTCTTCGACACAGTTCCTCACAGGAGATTGGTGTAGAAGCTAGGGGATCAGGCGCATATAACAGGAAGGGTGCTGCAATGGATCAGAGAATACCTGACTGGGAGGCAACAAAGTGGTCATGGTACGTGATGAGGTATCACAGTGGGCACCCGTGATGAGCGGGGTCCCACAGGGGTCGGTCCTAGGACCAGTGCTATTTCTGGTATATGTGAATGACATGATGGAAGGGTTAGACTCAGAAGTGTTCCTGTTCGCAGATGATGTGAAGTTAATGAGGAGAATTAAATCAGATGAGGATCAGGTAGGACTCCAAAGAGACCTGGACAGGCTGGACACCTGGTCCAGCAACTGGATACTCGAATTTAACCCCGCCAAGTGCAAAGTCATGAAGATCGGAGAAGGGCAAAGAAAACCGCTCAAGGAGGAAGATCTTGGGGTGAGTATAACACCGAGCACGTCTCCGGAAGCACACATCAACCAGATAACTGCTGCAGCATATGGGCGCCTGGCAAACCTGAGAATAGCATCCCGATACCTTAGGAATCGTTCAAGACACTGCACACCGTGTACGTGAGGCCCATACTGGAGTATGCAGCACCTGTTTGGAACCCACACTTGATCAAGCACGTCAAGAAATTAGAGAAAGTACAAAGGTTTGCAACAAGGTTAGTTCCAGAGCTAAGGGGAATGTCCTACGAAGAAAGGTTGAGGGAAATCGGCCTGACGACACTGGAGGACAGGAGGTTGGAATAGACAAGGTGGACACAGACAGGATGTTTCAGAGAGGGGACACAGAAACAAGGGGTCACAATTGGAAGTTGAAGACCCAGATGAGTCAAAAGTATGTTAGGAAGTATTTCTTCAGTCATAGAGTAGTCAGGAAGTGGAATAGCCTAGCAAGTGAGGTAATGGAGGCAGGAACCATACATAGCTTTAAGATGAGGTATGATAAGGCTCATAGAGCAGGGAGAGAGAGAAACCTAGTAGCACTCAGTGACGAGGCGGGGCCAGGAGCTGAGTATCGACCCCTGCAGCCACAATTAGGTGAGGTGAGTACAATTAGGTGAGTACACACACACACGCACATACACAGAGTCGTAGGGAAGTGGAATAGTCTGGGAAGTGATGTAGTGGACGCAGGATCCATACATAGCTTTAAGAAGAGGTATGATGAAGCTCACGGAACGGGAAGAGTGACCTAGTAACGGCCAAGGAAGAGGCGGGGCAAGGAGCTGTGAATCGACCCCTGCAACTCAAACTAGCTGAGTACACACACGCACACACACACACACACACACACACACGCGCACACGCGCACACACACACACACACACACACACACACACACACACACACACACACACACACACACACACACACACACACACACACACACACCCAGATGAGTCACAGTGATGTTAGGAAAAATTTCTTCAGTCATAGAGCTGTCAGGAAGTGGAGTAGTCTAGAAAATGATGTACAGTTAGGATCCATACATACCTTCAAGAAGAGGTACGATAAAATTCATGGAGCAGGGAGAGTGGACCTAGTAGCGGCCAGTGAAGAGGCGGGGCCAAAAACTATAAATCGACCCCTGCAACCACAATTAGATGAGAACACATACACACACACACACAGTGAAGAGTCGGGGCCAGGAGCTATAAATCGACTCCTGCAACCACAATTAGGTGAGTACTATCTCTCTCTCACACAGTGAAGAGGCGGGGCCAGGAGCTATAAATCGACCCCTGCAACCACAATTAGGTGAGTACAATCACACACACACACACACACACACACACACACACACACACACACACACACACACACACACACACACACACACACACACACACACACACACACACGCCCACAATCATAAAATTTATACCAACGATAAAGATATTACCCAGACAACTCACTTTGTTCTGGTGAGACTCACTCAAGAGCTGCTTCACAGCTGTTAGATTTTAGAAGTTGACATTAGTAAACTAAAAAAAGGCATAGCAATTCTCAGATATAAATAAGGGAATCAATTTACCATAACACGAACAAAAGAAGGAAAAACGGTGTAGTCTGACTCGTTCGCTCTGCTGAAATTTATCGGCTTCGAGGTAAGATATATTTTCCAAATGGACGCGAGGTACATAATGTAGTTTACCAGCTGGGAGGGGCAGCATATTATGCCAGGTGGGAGGAGTGGACGCACCCACCACCTCTGACCAAGGGGCAGCATATTATGCCAGGTGGGAGGAGTGGACGCACCCACCACCTCTGACCAAGGGGCAGCATATTATGCCAGGTGGGAGGAGTGGACGCACTCACCACCTCTGACCAAGGGGCAGCATATTATGCCTGGTGGGAGGAGTGGACGCACCCACCACCTCTGACCAAGGGGCAGCATATTATGCCTGGTGGGAGGAGTGGACGCACCCACCACCTCTGACCAAGGGGCAGCATATTATGCCAGGTGGGAGGAGTGGACGCACCCACCACTCTGACCAAGGGGCAGCATATTATGCCAGGTGGGAGGAGTGGACGCACCCACCACTCTGACCAAGGGGCAGCATATTATGCCAGGTGGGAGGAGTGGACGCACCCACCACTCTGACCAAGGGGCAGCATATTATGCCAGGTGGGAGGAGTGGACGCACCCACCACTCTGACCAAGGGGCAGCATATTATGCCAGGTGGGAGGAGTGGACGCACCCACCACTCTGACCAAGGGGCAGCATATTATGCCAGGTGGGAGGAGTGGACACACCCACCACCTCAGACCAAAAATTTACAGCATCTGTATTCAAGAAAATTTATCGAAGCTTGAGTGGTATATTTTATACTTTTTGAGTTATGTTTTTGGTTCAACCACTGAAGTCTGCTTCACTCTTGACATAGTGAGCGCTGAATCTGTTGAAGCCAGGGTGAGTGTGACAGTCAGGGTGAGTGTGACAGTCAGGGTGAGTGTGACAGTCAGGGTGAGTGTGAGTGATAGAACCAGGGCGAGTGTGAGTGCTAGAACCAGGGTTACTGTGAGTGACAAAGAAGCTATGGTGAATGTGACTGATAAAGAAGAAAGGGTAAGCCACTGTGAGAAAAAGCAATACAGAAGCCAGGACAAGCCAGAGTAAGTGAAAGCAATAACAAGCCAGTGTAAGCCAAAGTGAAAGCAATAACAAGCCAGTGTAAGCCAAAGTGAAAGCAATAACAAGCCAGTGTAAGCCAAAGTGAAAGCAATAACAAGCCAGTGTAAGCCAAAGTGAAAGCAATAACAAGCCAGTGTAAGCCAAAGTGAAAGCAATAACAAGCCAGTGTAAGCCAAAGTGAAAGCAATAAAAATGCCAAGCCAAAGTGTTCATTATTACTCCTGTCTAGAGTAACAATGTACACGGATGCCTTCTGGAGATTATTCAAATTCTGATTCTCCCTACAAAGATTCTAAACCACTCTCCCTATAAAGATTCTACACCATCCTACTGGAGTATACCTGAAGGGATTTTAGGGGGGTCAGCGCTCCCTCCGTCAGGTCCATAGCCAGGCATAGTGGTGGATCAGGACCTGAACAACCAGGTTGTTACTGCTGGCCACACGTGTACCAACGTACGAATCACAGCCTGGCTGGTTAGGAACTGGCTTTCAGTGTCTGCCCAGCTCCCTCTTGAAGACAGGCAGGGGTCCATTGGTAATCCCCCTTATTTATGCTGGGAGGCAACTGAACAATCTTCGGCCCCTGACTATTATTGTGTTGTCTCTTTGTGTACTCATGGTGACCTGCTTTTCATTGTCATGATGCTGCATCGCCTATTGAGTTCCTCTAGTTCCTTCTAGTTCCTCTCTTTCCTAATAGTTCCTCTAGGATTTTCCAAGTGTATATTATCATATATCTTTCTCGCTTGCATTCCAAGGAGTACAAATCAAGGGACTTAAGCCGTTCCCAGTAATTTCAGTGTTTTGTTGTATTCGTGCAGTGAAAGTTTTCAGTATATTCTCCAGGTCTGCAATTTCGCCTGCCTTGAAAGGGGCCGTTAGTGCACGACAATACTCCAGCCTAGAGAAAACAAGAGATTTGAAGAGAACCATTATTGGATTGGCATCCCTAATTTTGAAGGTTCTCATTATCCATCGTATCATTTGTATAGCAGATGTGGTAGAGACGTTGTGATCTTTGAAAGTGAGATTTCTTTGACATTATCACTTCCAGTCTTTCACATTAGTTTTTTATTTTATACTTTGATCCAGTTTATATTTCCTCGAATTTTCCATAGCACAGTAGCTACTATTAGTATTCATTGAACTTCATATTGTTTTCTGAGGCCCAATTAAGGACTTGGTTTATGTTCGCTTGGAGATTTGCAACGTACTCATTGGATGGCGCTGTCATGCAAATTCTGGTATCGTCAGCAAAGGAGGACATTGTGGTGTGGCAAACATCTCTATGTCAAATATAAGGATTAAGAAAAAACAGGATGAGAGCGAGTGCTGTACCTTTTTGTAACAGAGCTTTTCCCTGTAGCTGCCTCTGACTTTACTCTACTTACTGTTATTCTTTGTTTTCTATTCGTTACGAAGTTATAGATCCATCTATTCTGTTATTCTTTTATCACGCATTTTGCGTGCTATTACACTATGATTGCACATGTTGAAGGCTTTCACAAGGTCTGTGTATATTAAATTTGCATTTTGTTTGTCCTCCAGAGCAGCCAAGATCATGTCGTACTAGTCCAATGGTTGTGAGAGGCATTAATGGCGGGCTGTACAGGTGGTTGGCGATCTTGCTTCTTAGAACCCTTCCAAAGATTTTGATGATGTGGGACGTTAGTGCTGTCTGTCGGTAATTATTTGCAATTACTTTACTGCCACCTTTGTGGAATGGGGCCTTATCCGTTGTTTTTAGTGACCATATGATGTCCCCTATGTCTATGCTCCTTCTTCGTAGAATATTTAGGAGCGTAAAAAGGGATTTCTTGCAGTTCTTGATGAACAGGGAATTACATGAGTCTTGGCCAAGAGCAGAGTGCTTGGGGATGTAATTTATTGCTTTTTTGGAAGGCCTTTGGTGTTAGGATTATATCAGAAATCCCTGAGTTAATCTAATTTTTTAGCCTCGGTCATAAAAAAAATTAATTTAGATTGTCGATCCTTAGTCTGATTAATGGCACATCAGTATTTCACTCATTTCTTATCTGTCATCAGTATAAGTTCCATCTAGTTTAAGCAGGGGCTCAATACTGGATGTGGTTTTTGTCCTAGATTTGGCTTAAGAAAGTTTTTTTTTTTTCAATTTAATTTATGGTTTTAAGTTCTTCCTGTGTTCCCTGGCTCCTCTATGATTCGATATGATTCAATATTTTCTATTTCTCTGGCCAGTGTCTCCTCTCGTATTATAGATAAACTTCCCGCCTTGAGCAGTTCTGTGATTCTTTGCCTTCGCCTGTATAGGGAGCATCTCTCTCTTTCTAATTTACTTCTGTGCCAAGATTTTAAGCCATACCCTGTACCAAGATTCTAAGCCGCACCCTGTACCAAGATTCTAAGCCACACCTTGTACCAAGATTCTAAGCCAAACCCTGTATCAAGATTCTAAGCCAAACCCTGTACCAAGATTCTAAGCCACACCGTGTACCAAGATTTTAAGTCATACCCTATACCAAGATTCTAAGCCACACCCTGTACCAAGATTCTAAGCCACACCCTGTACCAAGATTTTAAGTCATACTCTGTACCAAGATTCTAAGCCACACCCTGTACCAAGATTCTAAGCCACACCCTGTACCAAGATTCTAAGCCACACCCTGAATTAAGATTCTATGCCACACCCTGTACCAATATTCTAAGCCATACCCTGTAACAATATTTTAATCCACACCCTGTACCAATATTCTAAGGCACTCCCTGTATCAGTATTGTAAGCCACACACTGTACCAATATTCTAAGGCGCTCCCTGTATCAATAGTGTAAGCCACACTCTGTACCAATATTCTAAGGCGCTCCCTGTATCAGTTTTGTAAGCCACACTCTGTACCAATATTCTAAGGCGCTCCCTGTATCAATAGTGTAAGCCACACTCTGTACCAATATTCTAAGGCGCTCCCTGTATCAATAGTGTAAGCCACACTCTGTACCAATATTCTAAGGCGCTCCCTGTATCAGTATTGTAAGCCACACCCTGTACCAAGATTCTAAGATAAATGCAATCATGGTGTAATAGCACATAAAATACTTGATAAACGAATAACAGGAAAGTGGGTAGATGGATCTATAACTTCCTAACAAACAGAATACAAAGAGTAATAGTAAACAGAAAAGTCAGAGGCGGTTACATTGAAAAGCTCTGTTCCACAAGGTACAGTACTCACTTCCATCCTTTTCCTCATCTGACACAGACAGATATGTAAGCCACAGCACCGTATCCTCCTTTCTCGACTATACCAGAATTTGTATGACATTGTCATCCGTTGTGGATACGGCAGATTTCCGAGAGGACATTTACTAAGTCTTTAAATGGGCCTTAGAAAACAATATGAAGCTCAATAAAGACCAATTTCAATTAATCCGCTTTGGAAAACTCGAGGAAATAAAAACTGGACGGGAGAATAAAGCAAATTCTGTCCACGCAATAGAGTGAAAAACTAATGTAAAGGACCGGGAGTAATAATGTCAGAGAATCTTATTTTCAAACATCACAACAATGTGTCTACCACATCTGCTAGGAAAATGATTGGATGGATAAGGAGAACCTTCAGTAGCAAGGATGCCAAGCCAATGATGAATCTTTTCAAGTCCGTTTGTTTTCTCTAGGCTGGAATATTGTTATACACTAGCTACCCCTTTCAAAGCAGGCGACATTGCTGAACCGGAAAATATACAGAGAAATTTCATCGCATAAGTCAGTACTTGACTAGCCGGATGTAGTTCGTACGTTGGTTTAAACACATGATGCAGCTGTCATATTTTGGTGGGTAGTATTATCAATGTTGTTGTGCCCTGGTTGTAGTGGTAGGTGCTACCATCAGCCATCTCGAATCATCGTGGGCTGAGCTACCATTACCCACTTCACTTCATGGTGGTGGGAGCTACCATTACCTAAGCCTCTCATAGTGATGGGAGCTACCATGTCCCTCCTATTCCCAAAGTGGCGGGAGCTACCATTACGTAAGCATCCCCATTATGGTGGTAAGTAGCATCACCCACCTTGTCTCATGGTTGCGTACCATTCTGCCGTCTTCTCTTCTCTTCTTGTAGTGCAAAAAGCAGTAATCAGCCAAGTTTTGTTAGGGTGGTAGCTTCTTACATGACCCTCATCTCTTGGTGGTGTTAGCTACCATCACCCAAGTTGTGCCGCGATGCTGCGTCCCACTATCACCATCCTCGTCCCATGCAACTACCATCACTCACCAGTGGAGACTATCTCATCTGCATTTTAACCTCTTTTTCAAGTGCTCGGCAAACTCTTCATGAGGTGAATTTATTTCAAATTCCAGAATCTTTAGTCCACTTTGCAAGTCTCTCACAAGTGTGACGAGCAACGTTTTATCAAGTAACGCAGGTGGGCAGCCTACGTTAGTGTGTTGCTCAAGGAGCACATAGGAGGAACGATTTAGGAAATAAATACAGGCAGACAAGCGGCACAGTAACTGGGGAAAAATTAGCCCGCCTCACCAATTATTTCTCTGTTTTTTTGACCCTCAAAGAAATGCGTCATCTAACTCATAGTGGAAACACTCATAATATCTTCATTTCTCTACCTAAATCTGGGAGATATATTTGCCTCATGTATAGTAAGCATTACTCACGAAATCGTAATGACACGATTTCAAACAAACCATACCACTGGCGGGATTGAACCCGCGGTCAGAGAGTCTCAAAACTCCAGACCGTCGCGTTAGCCACTGGACCAGCTAGCTGGAGATTCGTCTGTAAAAACTTGCATTTGTGGTCACAGTGGAGCCTATGCTAACCTTCCTATGGTGTAGAAATATACCTAGATGGACGAATCTTATTGTGGCAAGCTGGTCCAGTGGCTAACGCGACGGTCTGGAGTTTTGAGACTCTCTGACCGAGGGTTCAATTCCGCCCGTGGTATGGTTTATAGTAAGCATTCTCTGTGAAAGAATATGTAAGGGAAACAGCTAGTTTTGGTAACCACAATGTGACTACCAAACGTAATATTCCTGTAACAACCGGCGTTAATTGAGTAATAATGTGGATTAAACGATAAAAATATTATTGTATATACGTCGGTAGAATAACTGATGTGTCCCCATATAACCGGTGAGATACCTCTTCTTCATTCAAGTTACCTTCGTGCTCAGGCAACGGCCGCTTCCCACCAAGAAGTTAGAGCACTGAAAATCAAAAGGGAAAATATCTCCAAATATTATGCATCATCAATCACCATTATCAAAATCAACAACCATTTACCACCAGCAGGTTGTAGCCACAAGTCACTACTAACTACAAGCCACCACTAAAGACGCAGGTAGCATCTCTACTACCAGCAGGCGGTAAATCCATGTAGAATAGCCATGGGCAGAGTCTGGTCTCGTATATTCTGCAGAGAAAAAAACTAATAAAATATTTTATTTTCCGTCATATTTGCTTCTCTGCGGCACCAACAGTTTAATAATACTACCACTAATAATAATAATAATAATAATAATAATAATAATAATAATAATAATAATAATGATAATAATCTGTTTTTCTTTAATTACATATACAGACCATAGCTGAGATCAATGACATACTATACAGAAAGTCCCTTGTCAGTGAGAGCATTTTCGGAGAATTAGGTTAATTTGTCCCCAGGATGCAACCCACAACAGTCGGCCAACACGCAGGTACCTAACCATACCCCGGCCGGGATTGAACCCGCGGTCAGAGAGTCTCAAAACTCCAGCCCGTCGCGTTAGCCACTGGACCAGCTAGCCACAATAAGATTCATCCAACTAGGTATATTTCTACACCATAGGAAGGTTAGCACAGGCACCTCTGTGACCACAAATGCAAGTTTTTACAGACGAATCTCCATTTGTGGTCACAGTGGTGCCTGTGCTAACCTTCCTATGGTGTAGAATTATACCTAGTTGGACGAATCTTATTGTGGCTAGCTGGTCTAATGGCTAACGCGACGGGCTGGAGTTTTGAGACTCTCTGACCGCGGGTTCAATCCCGGCCGGGGTATGGTTTGTTTGCAATCGTGTCATTACGATTTCGTGAGTCACCCAGGTACCTATTTACTGCTAGGTGAACATGGATAGCAGGTGTCTTAAGGTTACATCATAATATTCCACCCTTACCGGGGATCGAACCACAAACGTTCATACAAATAATAGGCAGTTAAAATGAAAATTGGTATAAACTTTGGTAATACCGACAAGTTGGTATAGAGAGACACGCAAGCAAACACTGACATATTTATTAGAAAACGTTTCGGTCCTGGGACCTTGATCAAGGTCCCAGGACCGAAACGTTTTCTAATAAATATGTCATAGTGTTTCCATATGTGTCTTTCTAAACCAAAATGATAATTATTATAACGTTCCAGTAGGACCTGGATCACTGACAATTTTTATTACTCAACGGTTTTCAATAGATTCTTTTATGCGAAAAGCATAAATTTATATGATATAATATTTATATAATATTACTGATTAATAATATTAATTTAATTTCATATGTGCGAAAAGTGAGTAGATTTTTTTGCGCATAAATTGAAGGAGAATCGATCATGCGAAAACTAATCTCGTTCTGGACTTTTAACTACTCTTGAAAAAATATATTTACCTGATTGTTCTCTTCGACTGTAAATTTAACTGGACTGACTATCGCGAGAGAGAGAGAGAGAGAGAGAGAGAGAGAGAGAGAGAGAGAGAGAAACAATATTAGTGCAGGGAAATATAGAAATATAGACAGTTTGACTCTATCTTGATGTGAAGAATAATAGTGGACATAGGAACAGTTATTTGTAGGTTTTCTGTAAATTTTAAATTTGAATTCATTATTACCCTTAATAATTGAAACATCTAGAAAAGGCAATGAGTTTTTTCTTCAAACTCAACAGTAAAGTTTATAGAATGGGCTAAGCTATTTACTCAAGATAGTCAAACTGTCTGTTTTCTAATCAATGTTTTTGAGAGCTTTACGAATTTGTAGTCCTGAGTTCATAGATGAGGAAATATCTAAAATTTATGAAATAGGTAATGATTTAAAATACCCAAGAAATGTAATGGATAAATCTTTTAAAGTTGCTAGAAATACTTTTTACAATCCAAAAAGGGACAACCAGCCTTATTCAACTAAAAATATGTTGGTTCTCCCTTACCATGAAAACTTGGTTGATATGCCTTCTCTTCTTAAGACTTTTAATATTAAAGTTGTATTCAAAAATCTTGATACAGTAAAAAAACTTTTGATAAAGAATTCCCCCCCAAAATGCTGATGGATGTGTCTATAAGATTCCTTGTAAAATTTGCGATGAAGTTTATTACGGTCAAACTGGTAAAAATCTCGAACTAAGATTAAAACAACATAAATATAGCATTAGAACTGGACAAGATTCCAATGCTCTATTTATTCATGTAAGAGATTTTAACCATCCAATTGATTTTCAAAAAGTTGAGAAAGTAGTATCAAGCAAGTCCATGGTCGACAGGAATATAGTTGAATCTTGTTTCATAAAAAGCAGTTTTGACAATAATATGAACATTTTCTTTGGTTTATATAAATTAGATCCATTTATAATTAATAGAATTTGGGAAGAATTTGATAATACATTGGACAAATAATAATTTTTAAAATTTTCTTGGGTAGAATAGTTTGTTGGTGGGTTGTGCGAAGGACCTGTCCAGTTGGGCCGGCGCGCGTCAGGTGATTAACTGTTGTGGGATCTGATAGTGAGGTGTTGGCCAGACCTTTATATACCTTCCTTGGATGCTTTACTTTCATAGTTCCTTGATAATGTGAGTAGTCACGAAAGCGCTTGGAATTTCTCTATTCTTTCACAGTGGTTGTTTTGCATATTCTGAAATCACCTGTTTACTGTGATCTTATTGCATATATATATATATATATATATATATATATATATATATATATATATATATATATATATATATATATATAAATGTCATCACAATCGTAGTTGTACTAAAAGAATTATTCATGCCTTATCATTGGAAGATAAATCGTCTTTTGAATGTCTTGAGAAGACTAGGCTTTTTTTAAGTTAATTTCCAGGTACATACAACTTGGAGAATGACTATTTCTTGGAAATGAGCTGTGTATGTTTCACACTCTCTTAGCCTAGGCACTAACTGTGCCTATCAAAGTCTAGCTTTCACAAGTGTGTCCTTGGTTGTCGAAGTCTAGCTTTCACAAGTGTGTCCTTGGTTGTCGAAGTCTAGCTTTCACAAGTGTGTCCTTGACTGTTACAAAAAACGCGATATCTAATAAGCATAAGGATCTCCAGTGAACACTAGAATGGACTGCCCTTCTAGCATCCAGCCTGTTACTGGGTTTTCGTAACAAGTAGTCAGTATCCTTGTCCAATTATCCATTAGAATTTAGTAAGATTCAGTAATGCTTCAGGATTACAACTGGTAGGCTACTAAAGAAATTAAAATTTAATAAGTTTATTAATAACAATAAAGATGTCTTGGCGTATAATATCAAAGTAAATTAAAGTACTAAATTTAATATAATACAGGATACAAGTTGGTACACTTCTCTGGTGTACAGTAGTATTGTGCTGAAGGCACATATCACATCTTTATGTCTTTTAAGTACCGTCTGGTACATTGTTAACATTTAATAACATAATACTAATATACAGAAGTAAGTTTGTGTGTATGTGTGTAAGTGCTCTAAGTAGTTCGCTATGTCTCAAGGCTCGACTAGACTTAACCAGTGACTGACTAAAAGTCCTCACATAAACTAACTTCTTGACCAACCTGGCAATCAGAACAGCTAGCTTGAATAATAAAACGACTGTTAAGCCGAACAGCAATATAACAAGCAACAGCGACACAGAATCAGGAACAAGGAGATAACATAACGACACTAAGTAGGGACCGTCTGCAGATCCTCCACAAAAGTCACAAAACTCCCATACTACCGAACCTAAGTTCAGCATTATAAAATCCCTTACTGTGACAGTACACAGATACCAGTACAAATTAGGTCAGAAGCTAAAAGTCAGGACCTGAGTTTCTCAGAGTGTCTATGAGACACACAACCTCAGTAAAACGTCGAAAATCACTAAGTCTAGGCCATGCTCTGTGAACAGAGTTGTACAGAACCAACAACAAGAAAGCGACAGAGACGATCTTCTGACAAGGGCCAGCAAGGGAGAGCTGGAGAGGCACGTCTTGTGGGAAGCATCGTCAAACAGACAAGAGAGCAAACGCAGGCCAGGCAGTCTCTCCTCCAGGTGAGGTGTGATCACCCTACCCTGATCACGTGACTCTCCGTGGACTGCTGCTGCCCAGCAACACAGAAAAGCCGGCAGCGAAACAAGCAGAGCAATAGTTAGATAAGGCCGTCAGCTACTTAACACTCGAACTATGAGCACTGAATAATATATAAATGTTACATCCTACCTAATAATATAACTAAGTCAAATAATAACATAAAGCAATACATTTACGATTTACCTAATATTGCAAATATAAGCAATATAAAATTATATGAACAGGTAATGTACATTATATACATTGTGACCCATTCAAGGGTCGCAGTATTGACTGTCAAAGTCTAGCTTTCACAAGTGTGTCCTTGGTTGTCAAAGTCTAGCTTTCACAAGTGTGTCCTTGGTTGTCAAAGTCTAGCTTTCACAAGTGTGTCCTTGGTTGTCAAAGTCTAGCTTTCACAAGTGTGTCCTTGACTGTCAAAGTCTAGCTTTCACAACTGTGTCCATGGCTGTCAAAGTCTAGCTTTCACAAGTGTGTCCATGGCTGTCAAAGTCTAGCTTTCACAAGTGTGTCCATGGCTGTCAGAGTCTAGCTCTCACAAGTGTGCCCTTGGCAGTCAAAGTCTAGCTTTCACAAGTGTGTCCTTGGCTGTCAAAGTCTAGCTTTCACAAGTGTGTCCTTGGCAGTCAAAGTCTAGCTTTCACAAGTGTGTCCTTGACTGTCAGAGTCTAGCTTTCACAAGTGTGCCCTTGGCAGTCAAAGTCTAGCTTTCACAAGTGTGTCCTTGACTGTCAGAGTCTAGCTTTCACAAGTGTGCCCTTGGCTGTCAAAGTCTAGCTTTCACAAGTGTGTCCATGGCTGTCAGAGTCTAGCTCTCACAAGTGTGCCCTTGGCAGTCAAAGTCTAGCTTTCACAAGTGTGTCCTTGGCTGTCAAAGTCTAGCTTTCACAAGTGTGTCCTTGGCAGTCAAAGTCTAGCTTTCACAAGTGTGTCCATGGCTGTCAAAGTCTAGCTTTCACAAGTGTGTCCTTGGCTGTCAAAATCTTCGTCTTTCAAAGACGATATGTGTATGTAAGTGCTTGTGAGCTGTAGATTATTTTTCATAACTATATTTTTTTTATTTTTTGTGCTTATTTATAATCATAATAAGACATGTGGCTATGAGGCGTATTTACTGGAGATATCAATACCATAAAATAATTATCAATCCTGAAATGTTTAGTTCAAGTCTTCCTCATCAGCAGTATTTCCCTTTGCAATTGGAGTATTTTGGGTAATTTTGTGACATTATTATTATTATTATTATTATTATTATTAATAATATTATTATTATTTTGTGACGTTATTACTATAGTTTTAGCTGATAAGAGTTAACAAAGCAGCGGACTAACAATTTCAAAGTCAGCAGCAGTAAACTGCTGACTGGTCAGCCCGAGAACTATGAAAGTAATTTCCCTTTTTAAAAGTATATTTTTATTAATAGGTATAATTAAAGTAATTTCACTGATTGAAATTTGTTATAATACTGCATTTAAAGAAACAAAAAGTTAAATCTAGCCACATTTTTTCCTGCTTTATTATCATCAACAACAACAACTACGGATGTGAGACAAGAACCATTAGCACCACCAACAGCAGCAGCAGTGATGGGAACAGCAGCAGCAGTGATGGGAACAGCAGCAGCAACAGCAGCAGCAGTGATGGGAACAGCAGCAGCAACAGCAGCAGCAGTGATGGGAACAGCAGCAGCAGTGATGGGAACAGCAGCAGCAGTGATGGGAACAGCAGCAGCAACAGCAGAAGCAGTGATGGGAAGAGCAGCAGCAACAATAGCGGTGATAACAAGCAACGACAACAACAACCAAAGCAGGTGTAACAGCAGTGGTTACCACCAAAGACTTCCACCACTGGTGGAGACAATATTCCCTCTCCACTTCCACCACTGGTGGAGACAATATTCCCTCTCCACTTCCACCACTGGTGGAGACAATATTCCCTCTCCACTTCCACCACTGGTGGAGACAATATTCCCTCTCCACTTCCACCACTGGTGGAGACAATATTCCCTCTCCAATTCCACCACTGGTGGAGACAATATTCCCTCTCCACTTCCAACACTGGTGGAGACAATGTTCCCTCTCCACTTCCACCACTGTTGGAAATAATATTCCTTCTACACACTCTCAAGTATGCCACTCACATCTCTCTCAAAGAGTTACCTATAACAAGAGAATGGGATAAAAAAAACCATTTTTGGACGTTGTATAGCAAGAGAGGTGATGAACAGAGGAGGATGAGGAAGGAGGGGTAGATGAGAGGGAGGAGGAGGAGGAGGAGCACCTTCAACTTATCGGTCAGCAAGACTTCTTTAGGATTTGTTCAACATAACAAACTCTGTTCTCACATAACAGTACTTAAAGTATTTTAAGGAGTCATTTACATAAGGTCTACCGGGATAGTGGGGTTCTTGATCTCTCCTACCGAATTTGCACAGAATTTTCCCTGCAAATGATGTCTCTCGTAGCCCAGGACGAGTAATGTGAATTTAATATAACTTTTGCCAGTGAGTTAGGCAGAGGAGATAATATCTTTTAGGGAAATGTATGTAGAACACAAGCACAAACCAAGCAACTGCACTGGAAACACGATCACTTAGCTTTGTCACTGTTTCAGTCTATCTGCAGCTGCAACCGGTAGACTTCTCCGATACGTAACAGCTGTTCCACAGGCCTGGAGCTGATAAAAAGAGAAACAAGGTTAAATATATGATTACCCCAAAGGGGTGTTATTCAGCATATTTCAGAAACTGAGTGCTGATGCCACTTACGTGTTTTGGGCTCAAAAGCCCACACCTCACTGCCGTCTATAGGTTAGCTTCAAAACCTCTTGTGACCACAAGAACTGCGCAGATCCACTGTATAACAAGTTGGTTTGAAACTTACCTTGCTCTTGTAGCGTGAGCTATGGTATTGAATGCACCATGCACGACAGGTATAGGTGACTTGATAGAAGCTGAAGTGTCCTTAATAATGTCCACGTCTTCCACTCAGTCTGGAAATTCTCAACACTCGCTGGTACACTACGTTTCACAAGGTTTGTCTTCGTGCTAATGTCGCAATATTCTACCACGTATAACGTATATTGAAATTGTCGAAAATGTCGAGGACGCACTGTTATAGTTCCTTCGTTAAGGTCAATGCACGCGTAACATGCTTCTCGTACCTTGTTTTATTGCAGTCTGACCCATGACGCCTCTCGTCGCCCTGGCTTGCCCTGGCTGTCTCCCCCGACACAAAAGATATAATGATTCCAACAGTTTTCCCTTCCTTGCCAAACTTCAACAGGAAGCAATGATTTCTTGTTTTCTGGGCATAGACGTCAGTGTACGCTATCTTTAATATGGTAATAAAGTGGGTACAGGGTTTCCTTAATTTTCCTGCTAAGATAGGAGATTAATTATCTCTCATTAACCCACGCTAGTTGCAACACTGGTCTCTTGCAAGGAAGCGGCATGACTATGACACACTGGTCATCTGCTTCCAATTAAAGTGTTGATGCGGAAGCAAGACGCCATTGCCCTCTCTGAGAGGGTCGTCACTCAGGTGAAAGGGCTGAAAAGGGCTGAATGTCTGAATGGGCTAATAACCCCCATCCTCCTGGAAAAAATTTCTCTCACAATATCTCACAACATCTGTAGTCATAGTCAGAAGCCACTTAGAAACTGAATTCTTCTATTCAAAGTGAGTTTAGCAACAATATTTTACACAAACAGGGTTAACGGAGTATTTATCAGTATATTTATTATCCAACATATTTGCATTGGAAAAAAATTATACCTTATCCAGGGTGTGGAAAACATTGAAACATTATACAATGCATTGCTGTTTTCTGCTGCTTCTGGCAGAAGCAGAAGTGAAACACAGTAAGTTTTCTAACTAGTGATAAAACATCAGTCGAGATGGTTAATTATTAATGAGTCAGTCTCCCTGATATGTTGGATTATATTAAAACGTTAGAGGCAAATAATAGGATCAGTATTTTAACTTATTTTATTAGGAGTATACATTATCTTCTCACATTATTCCACAGGCCAGCATCCAATTTTTCTCCTAATTATATCACTGTTATTGTAAGAAGATTCTCACGTTACTTTAATAAAAATTGAAAAATATATGAAACATTTCAATGATAAATTTTTAAATTGCTCACTTGTGAATGAGCTTTCAAAGCTAATATACGAGCACAGAGAATTAACAAAAATATAGCACTTTAATCACTGCAATACAGTTATTTTTAAGAATACTGCATTCATCTATGCCGCATCTGAAACCGCCCTTGTAGATTTATAGGCACAGCTAAACAGAGATGAGGATGTTAATGGTAAATATATCTATAGTGAAGTACCTCTTCAAGGGGGGCTCCTTGGCGTGGTGAAGAGGCTCTTGGTCTGAGGAATTAGACCTATCGGTCTTCTTCCTCAGACCGAACCTAATTACCCCCCAATCTCCCCTCCCCTATCCCATCCTCCCCATCCTCCCCTTTTTCCTTTCCTCCTCCTCCTCCCCACCCCTCCCTTTTGCCCTTCCTCTTTTTGTTCTTTGGGATTTCTCCCACAGGCGCGCTAGTTCCTAGGTAGGGGAAAGGATACCAGGGTTAATCCCATTCCGTTGAGGTTCTTAGCGGTGGCGTAGTTTGCCGTGGAATCTGGATCGCCTGGGGATGTCCCGTCTCCGGTATCCCGGAGTAGCTTTGGGTGTCTTTCGGGCGACGAGTGTATCTCTGGAAGCCACCTTTCGGATTCCGGGGGTGGTGGCCGAAGGAGGTATGCTTTGTGGCGGATATCCGGCCGCCCTCTCTTTTGTCCACCGAGGTAGCTCGGCAGATGTGAGGTTGCTATCCCGGATTGTTAGTTTACTAGCATGATGGGTAGGGTATGGCACGGGTTCCATGCTGCATCTGCGCTACTTGCGGTGCTGAGGTTCTCTTAGGCGCGGAGGGAGATTTCTGGCCCTTTCATTCCTCCTAGGAACTATCCCTCCCCGGTCCCCCCTTTTTTTATTCTTTTTTTTATTTTTATTTTCTTTTCTTCTTTCTTTTTTTTCTTAAAAACAAAAAGAAAGAAGTAACCTAACCATGGCAGCCCTAGTCCATGAACCTGGTACCCCCGGGCCCCTTCTTGATACCGCACCCCGTTCTGACCCCGCCTCGTCTTTGGACCACTCTTCAGACATTCCTCATGCCTCTGTACCTATTGCCGGTGCTGTTTCCTCACCCACTTCAGGTACTGAGGCCTCGACTGACTCCTTTGATTTATCGGACCTTCGCTCTCCTCTGACTATGCTTCCGGCCTCTCCCTCTACGGTGCAGCAATTTTCAAATCGCCGACCCGTTCCACGTCGGACCAACTCTGGTCCCACGCCTAAACGCCAACGACAATTACCTGCTGATGATACTTCTCCACCTTCTCGTTCTTCTCAGAAACGATCGACACGTCCTTCACTACCTTTCCACGCTCAGTTTCAGACTGCACAATGGACTAAATTCTTCACTTTACGACCAACTTCCTCTACTGCCTATCTTTCTGACCACAGTATTGGCAAGGCACTCCTACGCCATGTTGGTAAAGATATTTCTTTTCATGCTCTTAAGAGCGGTACGCTCATCATTACCATACAGAATGCTACCCAGGCTCATGAGCTCTCTCGCCTTTCCCATATCGATACTGTTCCTGTCACTCTTGAAAAACATCATTCCCTCAATTCTTGTAGTGGTACCGTCATTCTGCCCCATACCATAGTTCAACAAAATTTCCAGACATGTGGCACTGACATTCTTGAACAGCTGGAACTCCAAGATCTCCCAATCCTCAAGGTAGACACTTACGTTCTTCCTGCCCACGGGCAGAGACGATACCCTAGCAATGTGGCTCGTTTAACTTTTGACAGCCGAGAACTCCCATCCTCAGTTTATATAGCAGGACATCGGTTACAAGTTCGAAAGGTGATCCCTACACCACAACAGTGTAGAAATTGCTGGCGATTTGGCCATCCAGCGAAATATTGCAGATCTATCGCCGAATGCCCAGTCTGTGGTGCCGATGACCATTCTAATACGTCTTGCAATCGATCTCCCTCTTGCCTTAACTGTCATGAGGCTCACCCTTCGTACTCTCGCCGTTGTCAGGTCTATTTAAACGAGCGGGAAATCCGTTACCTCAAAGAGACAGAAGGTCTCCCTTATGCCATGGCAGTTTCTCATCTCCACCTCCAAGGGAGACTCCCACGTGTTTCTTATTCCCGTGTTTCAAAACGTCCCCCCACTTCTGGTATCCCATCTTCTACACCCACCTCTGTGGTTACCTCTCCCATAATCACTCCTGTATCTAATCCTTTTGCTGTCCTCGGCTCAGACGTCCCTACTTCAACGCCTCAGTCTAATCTCGCTTCTTCGAGTTCTCTCTCACAAGCCTCAGTATCGACGAGACCTCGTACGACACCTCCTCCCAATTTATTTATTTATTTATTTATTTATTTATTTATTTATTATAAATTTGAGCACACATACAGAGGTACAAAAAAATACAGATAAGAGCAGCATGCCAAAGCCACTTATACTATGCATAGCATTACGGGCTGGCTTAAAATTAACTTAAGATTAACTAAGCAATGATGAAGTCAGTGATAAAACATTAATGTAAACAGATTACTATAAAGCACAAGTGAGTATTACAAAGACAGGTCATATGGTTGCATTCAGTCATATGAAGGATTCTGTTAGGTAGTGTATTTAAAAAATAATAAAGTTAGATTCGGTTTTAGGTTTAACATTTATGTGATATAATTGTGAGAAACATTTAAGATATACAATTTATAAGGTTCAGTTATTCAGTATTTATTTGGTTTTGGGTGAGTAAGTGATCTTTGAGTAGAGACTTGAATTTATAAACAGGTAGTGTTTCTTTTATATTTACAGGTAATGAATTCCAGATTTTAGGGCCTTTTATGTGCATTGAGTTTTTGCATAGTGTGAGATGAACACGAGGAACATCAAAGAGTGATCTGTGCCTTGTGTTATGGTCATGTGTTCTGTTGAGGTTGGCAAGGAGATGTTTGAGGGGAGGGTTAATATCAGAGTTAAGGGTTCTATGTATGTAATAGGTGCAGTAATAAGTATGGATGTTTTGTATGGTGAGTAGGTTTAGTGTATTGAATATTGGTATAGTGTGCTGCCTGTAGTGAGAATTTGTTATCATTCTAACTGCAGCCTTTTGTTGGGTAATTAGTGGTCTGAGATGTTGTTGAGCCCCATGCACAAATTCTGTAGGTGAGATAGGGGTAAATAAGAGAGTGATATAGGGCCAGGAGGGCTGACTGTGGAATATAGTACCGTATCTTCGATAGTATGCCTACAGTCTTGGAAATTTTCTTAGAAATTTGTTGTATATGTGTATGAAATTTGAGTCTATTATCAAGGTGGATTCCTAAGAATTTTCCCTCTGTTAGCTTTGTGATAGGTGATCCGTTTATCATTATGTTAAGAGGGACATCTGTAGCTCTGTTACCAAACTGAATGAAGTAGGTTTTGTCAATGTTTAGTGTAAGTTTGTTAGTCCTCATCCAGGTAGATATTTTCTGTAATTCGGTATTTACAAAGGTCCGTTAACACCTCCTACCCATCTTCCACCTCCTCATTTTACCCTCCCTGTCTCTGTCCCTGGTTCTTCCCCTCTCACTGGCTCAGTTACAAGTGTAGAGGTTCACCCTCCTCCTCGTACTGTACCTTCCTCCCCTGTTCCCTCCCAAGTTTCTTCCTCTTCTGCCACCTCCCAGGTTCCTGCCTCTTCTGTCCCCTGCCACGCTTCTCCAGTTCCCTCCACCCTTTCGCCCCCCCCCTACCTTGGTACAGTCCAATACAGTTCCAATATTTACTCATCCTCCCCCTACCATTCCCAATATTGTCTCCCATACGACGTCTCTGAATTCCGAAACACTTGAAGCAATCTCTGAATAATTTGCAGAGACCAAACCATCAATGGACACTGATCCACCTTCCGCTCTTTCTCTCTCCTCTGCTCCATCTGCGCAACTCCTTTCTTCACAGCGCACCGTTCCTTCGCTGCTTGAACGTTTTCCACTGCCTCCGCATGTGGACTTTTCTAACCCCTCTAGTCCGTAGGAACCCTTACCTGCGGATTTCAAGTATCTTTATCATTGCCAATCATTGCCTATTTACAGTGGAATATACGCAGCCTCAGGGGTAATCGGGGTGAGCTTCAGATGTTACTCTCCCAGTTTGCCCCTGTTGGTGTTTGCTTACAAGAACCAAAATTACACTCTGCTGTTATTTCTCACATCTCAGGCTATAATTTATTGTATTCTTCAGATCCTTTTCCTGATGGGACCTTTAATGAAAGTGCCCTTCTTCTACGCACTGATATTCCGTACCATCAGCTATTTGTTCGTACTTCGCTGCATTACACAGCAGCCCGTATCCACTTACATAGGTGGTATACGCTCTGTTCTTTATATCTCTCTCCTTCTCGGGCATTATCTATTCCGGATTTTGCCTTCCTTGTTTCGTCATTACCGCCACCGATTCTGTTACTTGGTGATTTTAATGCCCACCATTTCCTCTGGGGGGGGGGGGTGTCTCACTGTGATTCCCGTGGAATTCAGTTAGAGGCTTTTCTTGCCACCCACCCCCTCCATGTTTTAAATACAGGTACTCACACCCATTTTGATCCTCGGACTCATACTCTCTCTTGCATCGATCTCTCAGTCTGCTCTTCCTCCGCCGCATTAGACTTCACTTGGTCTGTTCTCCCGGACTTACATGACAGTGATCATTTCCCAATCATTCTTACTTCCCCTTCATATTCGCCACCTCTTCGCACCCCACGCTGGCAATTTAATCGGGCAAATTGGAACCTTTACTCACACCTAACTGTTTTTAAAGAGGTTCCTTCTTCGTCCCCCATCGATGAGCTTTTGCACCTCTTCTCGTCCTCCGTTTTCACCGCAGCTTCTCATTCTATACCCCAAACTTCGGGCAGGCATTCTCAGAAATGCATGCCTTGGTGGTCTCCTGCTTGTGCTCGTGCAGTACGTTTGAAATGCGCTGCATGGGGCAGGTACCGGTACAATAGAACCACAGAGCGACTCCTTGATTTTAAACAGAAGCGTGCGATCGCTCGCCGTGTCATCCGTGATGCTAAACGCACTTGCTGGCGAGATTATGTCTCCACCATCACCTCTGCTTCCTCTATGAGTGCAGTCTGGAAAAAAGTACGAGAACTGAGTGGTAAATATTCTCCTGACCCGGCTCCTGTTCTGCGGGTTGCCGGTGTTGATATAGCAAACCCACTAGATGTTGCCAATGAAATTGGCAATCATCTGGTCCGTATTTCTCAGGGACTCCATCTATGCCCCTCATTTCTTTCCTCAAAGTCTGCCAGAGAGTTAGCACCCTTGGACTTTTCTTCTCTCAGAGAAGAACAGTATAATGTGCCTTTTACACTTCAAGAACTGGAGGCAACACTCTCAGCTTGTCGATCATCGGCAGCTGGGCCCGACGACATTCATATTCGTATGCTACAACATTTACATCAGTCAGCCCTTGCAGTCCTATTACGCCTTTACAATCTTATTTGGTCACAAGGAGTTCTTCCACAGCTGTGGAAATCCGCCATTGTTCTCCCTTTCCGCAAACCAGGCACTACGGGACATGAAACCTCCCACTATCGTCCCATTGCTCTTACCAGTGCAGTTTGCAAAGTAATGGAACGCCTAGTAAATAGACGTTTAGTGTGGTATTTAGAGACACACAACAGTCTCTCCACTCGTCAATATGGCTTTCGTAAGGGTCGTTCTACCATAGACCCCTTACTACGCTTGGATACGTATGTTCGTAATGCCTTTGCGAATAACCACTCAGTTATTGCCATATTTTTTGACCTTGAGAAGGCATATGACACAACTTGGAGGTATAATATTTTAGCCCAAGATTGCCTTCGAGGCAATCTACCATCCTTTCTTAAGAACTTTTTAACTGAAAGGCATTTCCGTGTTCGGGTTAATAATGTGCTCTCCCCGGACTTTATCCAAGCTGAAGGTGTCCCCCCGGGATGTGTTCTGAGCACAACACTTTTTCTCCTTGCTATTAATGATTTGGCCTCTAGTCTTCCATCAAATATTTGGTCATCACTCTATGTTGATGACTTCGCTATTGCCTGTGCTGGCGCTGACTGTCACCTCATTACAGTTTCTCTCCAGCATGCAGTCGACCGTGTTTCCAATTGGGCCACCACACGTGGGTTTAAATTTTCCAGCACTAAAACCCACCAAATCACTTTCACTAGACGCTCTGTCATCTCCGATCATCCTTTGTACCTCTATGGCTCCCGTATCCCTGAACGTGATACAGTCAAGTTTCTGGGCCTCCTCTTTGATCGTAGGTTATCCTGGAAACCTCACATTACCTCTCTGAAGGCAACTTGTCACAGCCAGCTGAACCTTCTTAAAACCCTTGCTCATCTTTCATGGGGAGCTGATCGTCGGACCCTCCTTCGCCTACATTCCACCCTTATTTTATCGAAACTTGATTATGCTGACCAGATCTATTCAGCGGCATCTCCTGCTACTCTCTCTAGCCTTAACCCCATTCATCACCAAGGATTACGTTTATGCCTTGGTGCTTTTCGCTCTTTCCCTGTCGAGAGCCTCTATGCAGAAGCGAACGTTCCATCCTTATCCGATCGCTGTGATGCCCATTGCCTTCGCTACTATGTACGCTCTCATGATCTCCGCAATCCTTCCATTTATAGAATGGTCACTGATATTAGTAGACATTCTTTATTTGTTCACCGCCCCTGTTTACTCCGTCCCTTCTCTCTTCGCCTTCATTCGCTCTTGTCTTCTCTTCAACTACCACCTTTCTATGTACATGTAGCATCTCACTTTTCCCTACCCCCCTGGGAAGTTCCAGCTGTTCGAGTCTGTTCTTTCTCCCTCCCTTGCTCGAAAGCCCAACTGTCTACGGTCGCTTCCCGCTCTCTTTTTCTTGACCACTTTCACTCTCATTCTCATGCCATTGCTGTGTACACAGATGGCTCTAAGTCTTCTGACGGCGTAGGATTCGCAGCAGTGTTTCCGGACAGCGTCGTACAAGGGCATTTACTATCTTCGGCTAGTATATTTACTGCTGAATTATATGCCATCCTTACAGCACTTATCCGTATTGCATCTATGCCTGTGTCATTTGTGGTTGTCTCAGACTCCCTTAGTGCTTTACAGGCTATACAAAAATTTGATACACCTCACCCCTTAGTCCTCCGTATCCAACTTTGGCTACGCCGCATCTTTACCAAGCATAAAGATATTGTTTTTTGTTGGGTCCCTGGTCATGTTGACGTACAGGGCAATGAACAGGCAGACACTGCTGTGCGGTCAGCAGTACATGACCTACCAGTTTCTTATAGAGGTATTCCATTTACGGACTATTTTGCTGCAATATCTTCCCACCTTCGCACCCGTTGGCAACAACGTTGGTCTACTATGCTAGGCAACAAACTTCAATCTATTAAACCGAGTATGGGTTACTGGCCGTCTTCTTATCATCAGTGTCGAGGTTGGGAGACTACTCTCTCCCGTCTTTGCATTGGCCATACTCGTCTTACACATGGATATCTCATGGAGAGGCGTCTTGCTCCTCTCTGTGAGAATTGCCAAGCTCCATTATCAGTCAGCCACATTCTGTTGGACTGCCCACTTTATCAACGAGCACGCAGAATTTACCTCTGTCGTCGTCTTCGCTCCGCTGCTCTCTCTTTACCTTCCCTTCTCGCTGATGGACCCACCTTTCATCCGGACTCTCTCATTGACTTTTTGACAACAACTGACTTACTTCACAAATTCTGATACCTTCAGCCCTTTCTACTTCAATCTCTTGCTACCCTCTACCCCCGTACTATCCCTTGCCCCGCTGTTTTCTGTAACCTGCTGATCATCCCCCCTCCCTTCTGCCATCCAATACCTTCGCTTCCTTCCCTACCCTGCAGCGCTGTATAGCCCTTGTGGCTTAGCGCTTCTTTTTGATTATAATAATAATAATACAGTGAAGTAGATTACATAAATCACATGCTTATTAGATTACTTAGTCTTATTTAATAGGATAAAGGCGAGTTTGCTATATTTCGTTTTTGAACTGACTCTAGGATTGTGAGTTCTGTCACGGACCTTCACAGTCAGTAGTTATAAATTTAGACTCCTTGACCTTTTTAAGTTCACTGCTAATCACTTTTAAGTGTTTCGCGAGGATTGTAACTTGAGGCACAAAAGTGGTGGTAAACTTCTTTCTGTAATGATCCTGTCGTATGATGCGTCACTCATACGCCAACATTGATACGCCACTCATACGTCAACAATGATGCGTCACTCATACGTCAACAATGATGCGTCACTCATACGTCAACAATGATGCGTCACTCATACGTCAACAATGATGCGTCACTCATACGTCAACATTGATACGCCACTCATACGTCAACAATGATGCGTCACTCATACGTCAACAATGATGCGTCACTCATACGTCAACATTGATACGTAACTCATACGTCAACAATGATGCGTCACTCATACGTCAACAATGATGCGTCACTCATACGTCAACATTGATACGCCACTCATACGTCAACAATGATGCGTCACTCATACGTCAACAATGATGCGTCACTCATACGTCAACAATGATGCGTCACTCATACGTCAACAATGATGCGTCAATCATACGTCAACAATGATGCGTCACTCATACGTCAACAATGATGCGTCACTCATACGTCAACAATGATGCGTCAATCATACGTCAACAATGATGCGTCACTCATACGTCAACAATGATGCGTCACTCATACGTCAACAATGATGCGTCACTCATACGTCAACAATGATGCGTCACTCATACGTCAACAATGATGCGTCACTCATACGTCAACAATGATGCGTCACTCATACGTCAACAATGATGCGTCACTCATACGTCAACAATGATGCGTCACTCATACGTCAACAATGATGCGTCACTCATACGTCAACAATGATGCGTCACTCATACGTCAACATTGATACGCCACTCATACGTCAACAATGATGCGTCACTCATACGTCAACAATGATGCGTCACTCATACGTCAACATTGATACGTAACTCATACGTCAACAATGATGCGTCACTCATACGTCAACAATGATGCGTCACTCATACGTCAACATTGATACGCCACTCATACGTCAACAATGATGCGTCACTCATACGTCAACAATGATGCGTCACTCATACGTCAACAATGATGCGTCACTCATACGTCAACAATGATGCGTCACTCATACGTCAACAATGATGCGTCACTCATACGTCAACATTGATACGCCACTCATACGTCAACAATGGTGCGTCACTCATACGTCAACAATGATGCGTCACTCATACATCAACAATGATGCGTCACTCATACGTCAACAATGATGCGTCACTCATACGTCAACAATGATGCGTCACTCATACGTCAACAATGATGCGTCACTCATACGTCAACAATGATGCGTCACTCATACGTCAACATTGATACGCCACTCATACGTCAACAATGATGCGTCACTCATACGTCAACAATGATGCGTCACTCATACGTCAACATTGATACGCCACTCATACGTCAACAATGATGCGTCACTCATACGTCAACAATGATGCGTCACTCATACGTCAACAATGATGCGTCACTCATACGTCAACAATGATGCGTCACTCATACGTCAACAATGATGCGTCACTCATACGTCAACAATGATGCGTCACTCATACGTCAACAATGATGCGTCACTCATACGTCAACAATGATGCGTCACTCATACGTCAACAATGATGCGTCACTCATACGTCAACAATGATGCGTCACTCATACGTCAACAATGATGCGTCACTCATACGTCAACAATGATGCGTCACTCATACGTCAACAATGATGCGTCACTCATACGTCAACAATGATGCGTCACTCATACGTCAACATTGATACGTAACTCATACGTCAACAATGATGCGTCACTCATACGTCAACAATGATGCGTCACTCATACGTCAACAATGATGCGTCACTCATACGTCAACAATGATGCGTCACTCATACGTCAACAATGATGCGTCACTCATACGTCAACATTGATACGTAACTCATACGTCAACAATGATGCGTCACTCATACGTCAACAATGATGCGTCACTCATACGTCAACATTGATACGTCACTCATACGTCAACATTGATACGTAACTCATACGTCAACAATGATGCGTCACTCATACGTCAACAATGATGCGTCACTCATACGTCAACATTGATACGTAACTCATACGTCAACAATGATGCGCCACTCATACGTCAACAATGATGCGTCACTCATACGTCAACAATGATGCGTCACTCATACGTCAACATTGATACGTAACTCATACGTCAACAATGATGCGTCACTCATACGTCAACAATGATGCGTCACTCATACGTCAACAATGATGCGTCACTCATACGTCAACATTGATACGTAACTCATACGTCAACAATGATGCGTCACTCATACGTCAACAATGATGCGTCACTCATACGTCAACAATGATGCGTCACTCATACGTCAACAATGATGCGTCACTCATACGTCAACGATGATGCGTCACTCATACGTCAACAATGATGCGTCACTCATACGTCAACACTAGAGTGTCGATAAACAAAGCAGAGTTTTAATGCAATAGAGTTGAAAATTTTAAGATTAAAATTTGGGTAAGGAACAAAAAGGCACAATACCGTGACAGGAACAACACAATAATAATCTACACGTAGGACAGAGAAGCTTATCCCGACGTTCAGGTAAATGGTCCAAGTCGGACCGAAACATCGCCGTAAGTTTCTCTCTCCTATATGCGGGTTATTTGTGTATAGAGTTTGGGTTTTTGTATTTTGTATTTAATCGTTTTTTTTCTCCTATTAGTTAACTTAAATAGATTAATTCACGCACTCATAGCTTCAAAGTCACCCATCATATATCCGTAGAGAATAATCATCATCATCATCATCATCATCATGATCATCATCATGATCATCATCATCATCATCATCATCATCATCATCATCATCATCATCATCATCATCATCATCATCATCATCATCATCATCATCATCATCATCCCACAAGAAGTTGGAAATATTTATTGACGGAAAAGCAGTTTTTTCCTGTTGAATTCTGTTTTAGAAGTGAAATTTTTACTGCAACAACTGAGCTCCCTTTTCGTGAATTTTATAATAGTCAAAGTGGCGACTCTATTAACATGATTCCTGTTAACCAATAATCCCAGTGATCCCACTTAGAGTCCTGATGGGATTATTGTTTTTTTCCTTTGGGAAAACGCTGACATCTATGACAGTTAAGGTAAAGGGAAACAGGAGATGCTTCTGACCAGAGTGAAGAAATCAGACTCAGCAGATACTTGAATTTATGCCATGGGTACTAATTTGTCTTCGAAGATTCGGAAACCCTTGGACTACGAGGAAAACATGCAAGAGGCTAACCATACCACGGGTGGGGCTTGAACTCGAGGTTAGAGTCGCAAAACACCAGACCGACATGTTAGCCACTGGGCCAGCTGTCTAACGCGTCGGTCTGGAATTTTACGACTCTCTACCCGCGAGTTCAATCCCCACCCGTGGTATGATTTGTCTGCAATCGTGTCATTACGATTTCGTGAGTCATGCAAGACGTTTCCTGAAACAACCGAAGTCCAGGTACATCGATACCACTATGGACCAAAAGATCCCACCTTCCAGTTCCAGCATCTCGAATGTGGCTATCCTCAGCTTCCGTTTGCTCTTGAGGTGCTTCAAGAGATTAATTCGTTGATAAATAGGGGGCCATACATGACTGACACTAATTAATCACCTCGTCAGTCTAGTCCACGGCTAGATACCAGCCATCCCATACCTAGCTTCTTATGGACAACCACCAATAGGGCTGTAATTAAGTATACTGGACCCTGACTACTTACCATTCTGATGTCCTTGATGACAACTGGTACCTCTTCCATCACCAGGTATTGATATCCAGCACACTTAGTGACTGACAACGTAGGTCTTTAATATATGGTTGATTGATACACTTGACTAGCTCCGAGACTGACTCCCATTAATCTTGAATCAACACTACTTGTATTAGGTTAGTACCTACCATGAACAAGATTGCAGTCTACTTAATGGACAATGTTTGAGGATGAGCTTAAGGGCATTAGGTATGATCTACCTGAGGGGCCCGAGTAGCAGTACTAGAGAGATACACAAATAACCCGTACAAAGGGAAGAGAAGCTTACGACAACGTTTCGGCCCGATTTGAACCATTCACAGTCATGCTAACACAAGAGAGTGGGGAGGCCAGTATATATATATATATATATATATATATATATATATATATATATATATATATATATATATATATATATAGGCGAGGGGGAGACAGGGACGGGACCAAGAGAGGAAGAAAAAGAAGTAGTAGAAGGGGTAAGATTGATAGTGGAAGCATTAGTAGAAGAAATAAAGATAGTAGAAAGTATGCAGAGTTGTTTAGTGATACAAGAGTGGAAGGGGAGTGAAGGATGAAATAAGGCAACAGTAATGGTAGTAGCAATAGTAGTAGAATTGGAGCGGTAGACGTAGTAGTAGTAGAAGAAGAAGACGTGAGAGAGAGAGAGGGAGAGAGAGGGAGAGAGAGAGAGAGAGAGAGAGAGAGAGAGAGAGAGAGAGAGAGAGAGAGAGAGAGAGAGAGAGAGAGAGAGAGAGAGAGAGAGAGAGAGAGAGAGTTTATTAAGCAATCCCTGCTTAGCGTGTTGTACGATGAATCCAATAAGTCTTTGAGCGAGACACTTGTAGTATAAACCTTGATAATTGATACCGATTAAGTGGTTTAATAAGCCCAAGAGACAACAAGCTTTGGCTTAAGAAGACAAGCGAGCAAACAAAAAGCATTTCAGAAAACATTTCGGTTTTGGAAGCTTCGCCACTATTGAAGTGATCAGGGTCATAGGGCCGAAACGTTTCCTATTAAATATCTAAGTGTTTAATCCCATGTCTTTTTAAGCCAGGGTTTGTTGTCTCTTTGGCTTATTAAAGCACGCTGGCACGCAGAAAGCGGATATATTATACCACTGAACTATAAGCTACACAGGCAAGACATGTTCCCTGGCTTCACTACACCACTCAGGTCAAGCTGTTGTTTCAATATTCCAATAAGCCTCTCGTGCAGGATTTATTGAACTATAAACCCAGTTTTAAGAGGTCTCTCTCCAGATCACCTCTTGTGATTCAGTGTTCCATCCGTCGAGGTTTAGGAGTAATTAGCTAAGGTTTTATGAGCAATTCACGAAGAATTAAGGGGTACCCACGTATCACTCAGCAGGTTTAAAGGGCCATACTTGGCAGGCATTTGACTTGAAGAAATAGATAACTGATGGAGAGGAGAGCAGGAGGGAGATTTTAATGTAAAATAATGGACATCTGCATTGTGCTGCTGCATTACTCTGGAAGAACAGTAAGACGATAAGAATATCGTCAAGCTTTTCAGCAATGAATTCAGTAGGTATGGAAGCGTCAAAAGTATCGTGTAACTCTGCTATAATAACAGCAATAATAATAATAATAATAATAATAATAATAATAATAATAATAATAATAATAATATCTTTATTTACTGCAAGTACATGCACAAGGTATAAAGTCCTAGCTGACATCAATAACATACTACTATATAGAAAACCCCTTGCTGTGCTGAGCATTTTTGGAAAATTACGTCAGTTTTTTCCCAGGATGCGACCCACACCAGTCGACTAACACCCAGGTACCCATTTTAAACTGATGGGTGAACAAGGACAGGGACAGCAGGTGTCTTAAGGAAACACGTCCCTAATGTTTTTCAACTGTACCTGAGGAGATTCAAACCCCAGACCTCAGTGTGTGAGCTGAGTGCTCTAGCGATCGAGCTACGGAGAGACAGTGAGTGAGAGTCAGTCACACGACCATGGGTGAAAGGGGATCGAGAGGGATAGAATAACCTGTAGAAGGGTTTAGAAAGGTACTGAAAATAAGAAAAGCCCACCATAGGAGAGGTGTTCCTGGATAGGAAGTTTGATTAAAGTCTAATACACGATAACGCAGCCAAGCTACAGTACCTGAAATTAATAAACTATATGACGGGACCCACAGGAATGCAGTAGTATGAGTGAGCTATGTAGCTCTCAAGCTGAAGTATGAACCTTTCCAACACTGTTGAGATCACACAGGAGCCAGGGAGATAACACTGTCACTGAAGTTAACACTGAATAAGAACATAAGGACATAAGAAAGAAGGAACACTGCAACAGGCCTACTGACCCATGCGGAGCAGGTCCATGTCCCCCCCCCTGGATTAGCGAAATGACCCCCCCCCCCCGGATTAGCCCAATCACCCACCCAATCTGGTCACCTCCACTCAAGGAAGGAGCACGGCAGTAGACCCAGCAGCACAAGCTAGTCAGGTCCAACTCACACCCACCCACACCCACTCATGTATTTATTTAACCTATTTTTAAAATTACACAACGTTTTAACCTCAATAACTGTACTCGGGAGTTTGTTCCACTCATCCACAACTCTAACCAAACCAGTGCTTTCCTGTATCCTTCCTGAATCTGAATTTTTCCAACTTGAAACCATTGCTGCGTGTCCTATCTTGGCTGGAAATTTTCAGCACGCTATTTACATCCCCTATATTTTTTCCTGTTTTCCATTTATACACCTCGATCATATCCCCTCTAATTCTATGCCTTTCGAGAGAGTGCAGATTCAGGGCCCTCAGTCTACCCTCATATGGAAGATATCTGACACATGCGATCATCTTTGTCATCCTCCTCTGTACGTTTTCCAGAACATTTATATCCATTCTGTAATACGGTGACCAGAACTGAGCAGCATAGTCTAAATAAAGCCTAACCAAGGATATATAGAGTTGAAGAACAACCTGAGGACTTCTATTATTTATTCTTCTAGATATGAAGCCAAGAATTCTGTTAGCTTTATTGCGAACACTAATGCACTGTTGTCTTGGTTTTAGATTACTGCTAGCCAGAACTAAATCCTTTTCGCAATCAGTAGTATTAAGATCTGCATTATTTAGTTTATATGTGACATGGTTATTTAACTGTCCAACATTTAGAACTTTGCATTTCTTAATATTAAACTGTATCTGCCACTTCTCCGACCATTGCATCAATCTATTCAAATCATCCTGGAGTGCTCTAGTGTCCTCATTAGAATGAATTGGACCGCCTATTTTGGTGTCATCAACAAATTTGCTTATGTCGCTATTTATTCCCTCATCTATGTCGTTTATGTAAATTGTGGACAACAAAGGGCCGGACACTGACCCCTGAGGAACACCGCTAGTGGCGTGCCCCCATTCTGATTTCTCCCCATTTATGCAAACTCTCTGCTGCCTATTTGTCAGCCATGCCTCTACCCAGGAAAAAATTTCTCCTCCTATACCGTGTGCCTTAAGTTTCCTCAAAAGCCTCTGGTGTGGAACTCTATCGAAAGCCTTGCTGAAGTCCATATACACAATATCATATTCATTTCCATGATCTACCTCCTCAAACACCTTAGTGAAAAAAGTTAGTAAATTCGTAAGACAGGAACGCCATTTGTAAAACCGCGTTGAGATTCATTAATCAATCTGTGCCTATCAAGATGGCTACGAATTGCTTCGGCAATTATTGATTCCATAAATTTTCCCACTATGGAGGTAAGGCTTTTTGGTCTATAGTTCGAATCCATGGACCTGTCACCTGCCTTGTAAATATGTATTATATTTGTCATTTTCCACTTATCAGGCACTATGCCAGTTTGTAGTGATATGTTAAAAAAATTAGCCAAAGGTATGCTAAGTTCCTCTTTACATTCCTTTAACACCCTTGCAAACAGTTAATCAGGGCCTGGGGATTTGTTAGGTTTAATTTTCTCTATTTGTCTGAGGACCATGACACTAGTTACCACAATGGTGCATAGTTTATTATCGTCCTGTTCTACATAATCTATTATTTCAGGAATATCGCTAGTATTTTCCTGGGTGAAAACTGAGAGAAAGTAGGTACTGAGAATTTCACACATACCCTTATCAGTGTCAGTGATTTGACCAGAGTTACTCTTAAGTGGGCCAATCTTGTCCCTAAACTTTCTTCTGTATACCTGAAAGAACCCCTTTGGGTTAGTCTTTGAATCCCTTGCGACCTTAGCCTCATAATCCCTTTTTGTTTTACTTATTCCTTTCTTTATTTCTCTCTTTAATTGAATATATTGATTCCTTAACTGCTCATCCCCTCTTTTCATATGCCTATATATGCCTCTCTTTTGATCAATGAGATAGTTTAAGCCGGTGGGAAGAATTGGAACTGCCTCGCATAGACCAGTAGACCTGTTGCAGTGTTTCTCCTTTCTTATGTTCTTATGTTCTAACCAGCCAAAATGGATCGTCATAAGATTGAGACCCGTGTCTGGACTCCGTCCTCCCTAATAATTCAACAAATTATGTACTATTTTGCTAAGTAGATAATGAAGAGCGATTAGCTATAGAGGACTGTCTCGATGAGAAGTACACTGCTCCTACTGTTGTGACTTGAGGAAGTCAATTGCTTGTTAAAACATTATACTTCTCGAAATCAACGTTGCAGAAGATTGGTCTCATTTTGTATTAGGTTTGCAACTCTGTTGCTGGAACCTCTTGATTCCTCAAAGGTTGAGTAACCTTACAGTTTGATTCGTTGGTCTGGTCTTGCTGCTGCTGTGATCAAAAGGATATCTGAGTTGTGGCAGCTAAGATCAGTTTCCAGGAGATATTTATTGCTGAAGATGTGTTTTATGTTGCTTTGCATGATGGTGCCTTTCATTATTTGCCCTAATATTTTAAAGTGGCTCCACTGGTGCTTGCCTTTTTACTTAGCTTCTGGGATCATGTGAAGGTCTCGCTATCGCCACTAGTATCCTCGTGATGTTAATTTTTAGATGAGACTTGCTACCTATCAAAGTCACTTTCATTGAATGACTCATCATCAGATCCCACGACATTCAAGAAACTCTATGATTATCCTCAGATTCGTTGGAGATGATGGAAAAGGGGTGAGAAACATTTCCTCACAGGTGAGAAGTGGGGTTGGAAGTGGGAGCCATGAACAAACACTGGCACTGGTTCTGTGGGCTCCACTAGTGCCTAGGCGACTGCCTCAGAAGTATTAGTGGAAAGAGGTTCCTCAACAGTATTATGGTGTCTTGCCTTTGACACCTCAGCTAGGTATCCTAAGGCCAGTGGGTTAACGATGGGTCTTATGGATTTTCATCACAATGAGACTGGTGCCAAAGCCCTTCATGGGGCAAATGGTCATAAAATTAGAAATTCAAACTGAACTCCCTATAGTGGATAGAGTAACTCAATATAAGGTCAATGAGACCATATAAATGGAATTCTGATGGTTAGTTTTCAAGCAATTGCTAATCTGCGAAGCCCTAATTTATTATGGCCTGCCCATTTAAGGGAGTATAAATTTGGATGCTGCAAACTTGGAATGGTTAATAAAACAGCAAATAACTATTTTTTTTAATTTATTATACAAACAGACAATATCAAAAACATAAATGGAACTTGTATCCAAACCTTTTTTAGGTATTAGAAAAATATAAAAAGAAACCAAATTGCTACATTGACACATTGCAAAGGGATAAAATTTTCAAGTCCCACATTCCTGAATTCTCTGAGAAAGAACAGTCATTCTATATTACTAATTGCTAGAATGGAAGGTAAAGGGTCATTATGGATGTCACCACAGGTCCAGATGGGGTTACTGTCAACAACAAGCTCATCATGAATATCTTCATCAGGCATCTCCTTGGTCGTAATACCTTTCTTTTTCTTGACTACTTTTCGCTTTTTGGCTGGCATTTCTTCCTCTTCCTCATCACTTGACACCTCTGCATCTGGTGGCAAGTATTCAGCACCACTTTCAAGTAATTCTGGGTCATCTACCTCCGGTTCTGAGTCATTTTCCTCCAAAATGCAGACATATTTGACTTGGTGTTGGACGGCTCACCATAAAACAATTTCTCATTGATCTGGAAGAACAATAAAAATGTTCTGTACACATCCAGACCACTACAAAATTCATATAAGCAATATAAATATTTTTTATAAATATTTATTTACTGAAATTGAAAACTGGCCCTAAAAGGGCAGACCAACATTTATTGAGGCCTCTTTTGTTGCACTTTTTTCATTTGCATGGTACACTCATATTATGTTTCACACGGTCTTTATATATACATCAAAATATGCCTAAACTATTCATTTATGCACTAGACATAACAATCAGTACTTACCGACACTGTAGAGGATAAAATCCAAGGGTATTTGAGTCTCACTAGATGAAAAAATGTTAATCTTGGCGACGGCAAGCCACATCTTGGTCTCTCAACCTATGGGAAGTGAGAACAGGATGGCACCACTTAGCTGAAGCGACTCAGGGAATCTTGTGATTGGTCAGAAATAAAGAACGGGAATCTAGATGCACGGCACAAGTAGGATGACACACGCAGAAAAGCACGTGCTCGGACCAATAAATTTTGCGGTCTGCCCTATAAAGGGTTTAAGGGTGAGAGAGTTCATAACTGTAACGAGGTACAAGCTGAAATGTAAGTGTGAGGCAGGACTGTGGCATGATTGTTAGGAGCTTCTGTTTTCCCAGAAGGAGGCAAATTGGGCATCGTCCATTGAGGAAAGGCATTTTTTTTTTCCAACGCTTTGTAGTCCGATTTCTGGTTTTTCACTATAGGGGTTTCTTCTAGTTTTTATTAATATTTTTATTTGGGGTTGGTGACTTTCGATCTTTTATGTCATGTACACTTGCCAGTCAATATGATATGGAAGGGAGAGTTTTATTAGTGAAGGCATAGTCGATACCTGGAGAGAGTTTTGGCGGTTAACGCCCTCGCTTCCCGGTCTGTGACCAGGCCAGTGTTATCGTGGACGTATCTAACGTCGCAGAAGCTAAGAAATTTGTTACCCTCGAAGATGTTATTGGTGCCACCAAGACTGTAATTCTATCCCTATGTCTAACTACAACCTTATTTCGTCTCTCTATTTTTGATGTAGCTGAGGTTCCAGCGTAGTACTCTCAGTCTCTATTCGGATACAAAGTACTAGATAAGCCCATATCCCACAGCATACCACTTAACAGAAGTCTCCTAGTTGTTGTGCCGATGTGTGTGTCAGTGGCGCCACACCATTTTTATTTATTTTTCTTTTGGTCTGTGAGGACTGTACCTTTTTATTTACTTTACAGTAGTTAGTCCTTTTCATTTTTGGATAATTTAAGAAAGATCTACATTAAAACAGTATCCGTCAGTTGATACTCCTGTTTTATTTTTCAATTACATTTTTTTCCATCCGATATTTACACTTCTTATTTTTATTCCCTGTCATTGTTCTGTCTGCAGTGAAGTCTAAGATTCACGGACAAATATATTAGCTTCCAGTTTCCTGCCTTAAAGTAGAAATCATATTCTTGGAAGTCCTGTGAAATGTAAGATAAGACTTATTGTGTTATCAGTTGCTAAAGCTAACAGCATTACTGTTATAACCATTGTAGAAGTTTAAATAAACGAAACAAATCTAAATAAAACTTTGAATATGTATTCGTTTGTCAGTGAGGAATTAATTACTTGACTAACTCATGACGTCACAAACCCAACCTTAATACTAGAGCAAAACTGTACAGAAGTGACCCAGAAATGAGATTGTGCAACTTTTGAATTGCAGCAAAATACGTGACACCTGCCTGAAAGTTGCGAACACAAATCAACTAATGTAAAGTTCATCCTGTGACCGAAACTGTGACTGAACACTGCTTGAAGAACTTCTTTTCTGAACTCCTCCTGTGAGTCGTAGCTTCAATAACCATCACCATCATTACCATGATACAAAGCAAGATGTGAGGCGCCATAAAAACACCATCATCACTACCATGATACACAGTACGATGTAAGGTGCCATAGCCAACACCATCATACACGGTATACAAGGATAGAAGGTGCCATTACCAATACCATGATACACGGTATGCAAGGATGGAAGGTGCCATTACCAATACCATGATACACGGTATGCAAGGATGGAAGGTGTCATTACCAGTACCATGATACACGGTATACAAGGGTGGAAACTGCAATAACCAACACCATCATACACTGTAAACAAGTGTGGAAACTGCCATAAACACCCACCGCCACCACCGCCGTCACCACCACCGCCACCACCACCGCCACCACCACCGCCATCACCACCGCCACCACCACCACCATCACCACCACCGCCACCACCACCGCCATCACCACCACCGCCACCACCACCGCCATCACCACCACCGCCACCACCACCGCCACCACCACCGCCATCACCACCACCGCCATCACCACCACCGCCACCACCACCGCCATCACCGCCACCGCCACCACCACCACCGCCACCACCACCACCACCACCACCACCGCCACCACCACCACCGCCACCGCCACCACCGCCACCACCACCACCGCCACCACCACCACCACCACCACCGTCACCACTACCACCGCCACCGCCACCACCACCGCCACCGCCACCACCGCCACCGCCACCATCGCCGCCACCACCACCACCACCGCCACCACCATCACCACCATCACCACCACCGTTACCACCACCGTTACCACCACCACCATCATCACCACCACCACCACCACCACCAGCACCACCACCACCATCACCACCACCACCATCACCACCGCCACCACCACCACCACCACCACCACCACCACCGTCACCACCACCACCACCACCACCACCACCACCACCATCACCACCACCACCACCACCACCACCACCATCACCGCCACAACCACCACCACCATCACCACCACCACCACCATCACCACCACCACCACTACCATCACCACCACCACCACCACCACCACCACAACCACCGCTACCATCACCACCTCCACCGCCATCACCACCACCATCAACACCATCACCACCACCACCACCACCATCACAACCACCACCATCACCACCACCACCACCACCACCACCACCACCACCACCACCATCACCACCACCACCACCACCACCACCACCACCACCACCACCACCTACACCACCACCACCACCACCACCACCACCACCACCACCACCATCACCACCACCACCACTACCATCACCATCACCACCACCACCACCACCACCACCACCACTACCATCACCACCTCCACCGCCACCACCACACATGGGTCACAGCTTCCAACAGCAACCAGAAAATGACCAATATTTCACTCTCACGGCCAACATCACGTCCCATAACTCATTGCCCCGCACTTTATTCATAGCGCTAATATTCAGCGACACTGTCGATATATCCAGCCATTTTCCATGATTAAGCACTGTGCCCGTGGCCTGACGTCTCTTTAGCAAGGAATGTTTTTGTACATTTTCTTGTTTTATTACCCATTATCGTACTAATCTGATTTGCTTGTTATTAGTAGGCGACTTGGTTTATGTGGAAGGTTAATGTCATGTATATTACTAGTCGAAACTTAAGGGTTTATTAAGACTTATTACATGTTGCTAGTAAAAGACCTAGGTTTTATGAATGGTTTAGTTGTAAACCAAGAGTACAAAATATGTATACGGTGGGGGCTTAGTACTGACAGTGGAAGATTTAGTTTAAGTTGAAGGTTAAGTTAGATGTTGCCAGAAGAAGATGTTCATTAAGAGACAGATAATTATGCTCGTCTAAATGACCTAGCTTATATATAAGATATATTTATTTAGTGATACTAGAGATAAACCCTTATTTTGTAGACTGTTCAGCATTACTAAATTTTCTCCCAAGACCTTCTAAATAACTCGCTGTATATATGTCATTTTTCTTAGGAATTCTCATCAAAACTGTAGAGCATATGGAATAAAATATTATCAGATTGGATATTATCAGAATGGCAAATGGAGTGGCCATTCTGATAATATCCAAGATTACTGCAGTTTGACTGCCTTTTATTCTGTCTAGATTGATGAGGATATGATAGTAGAGGAAAATACTCTATAGATAAATGCTATATTTTGGCCTTCACTCTTTCTCCAGCCATACTACTCTATTAACAGAAAAAATAAAGACAATTACCATAATGCTTTGAATAAACGTTTATTTAAAATTGAAATAAGTAGAGTTTAATCTTGTAATTGCTAATAATGTTGCTACTCGGACATGTAGAGTCAAAACTTTTATGCTTTGCGTGTTTGATGTAAACACAGTCCAAGAAATGGTAGACCATAACATAAAATCAAGGTTTATTCGAGGGAAAATAATGTGAGAGTTATCTATAAGGAAAATAGAGAAATAATAATAATTAGGTAAACAAGGATAGAGAACGAAAATTTTAAAGTGATTTTTAACTAAAAAAAAATAGAAAAAGAGAAATGCAAAAACTACAGAAGAACTTTAAATTAGCTTGAGCAAAATTGAAGACGTTGAATCTCTAAGACAACTTCAAACGGAGTCAACACAACGACTTTCATACGGTGTGATGGTATTCACTGGTGCTGCTCATGACGGAGCCAAAAAACACCTGACCTCGCTGCTCATGACGGAGCCAAAAAACACCTGACCTCGCTGCTCATGAGGAAGCCAAAAAACACCTGACCTCCCTAAAGTTCTAACTAATCTCAATTAGAATGATAACAGTCCAGCAGATATATTTTAATACTGGTCTTGAAAACACTAAGAGTGAATGTAGTAGTTGTCTGCATAATGTTCAGAGACATATCTTGTCTGATAATTAGCCATAGTGCCTGTTTTCTTCAAAAAATATACGCTTCTTTTTGACCTAACCAGAAAACGATTATGGGGAAAATTATAAAGGCTACTGTAAGTTTAAATATCATACTTAAAGTAACTGAAGCAGAAGTTTGTGGATATAGGAAGGAGGGTACGGGAGGGAAGAGGAGCAATTGGTGGAATGATGAAGGAAAGGGAGGAAAATTAGGAGATGAAAAGTTCTTACAAAGTATTATAAAGTGGGTTTAGTATATGAAGAGTAAAACATAGGTTAAGAGAGTAGTGATGGAGTGTAAAATGAGAGCAAATGAAAGACTGGGTGAGGAGCTATCAACATACTTTGCTGAGAATAAAAAAAAGTTTTGGAGTGAGATTAATAGGTCGAGAAAGAGAAAAGAACGAACAGACTTGACAGTTAAGAGAGTTATTAGATAGAGAGCTGAAGTTGTGAAAAAGAAGAGAATATTATGAAAACTGTTAAATGTTGACGATAATGGGAGGCAGTGATTTTATGCATTGGCCAGGGAGGTATAACATCTAGTAGGAGTGAGGAAGAGCCAGACGTGAGTGTGGTGGAGGTGTATGAGGCAGTGTGCAAAACGAAAGGGTTTAATGTTAAAAGCAGGAGGGGATGTAATTTTTGAGTGTTTGGTACATTCGTTCAGGTTCAGTAAATATATGAAAAGGGGGAGGGTACCTAGTGATTGTCCCTTTCTCCTCTGTATAAAGGAAAAAAACAGGACAAAAGAGAATGTAAAAAATCTAGGGGAATAAACCTGCTGAGAATACTAGGAAAAGTGTTTAGCAGAGTTAACACTGAAAAATATTAAAGGTAAGACGGACAACAGAATCATAGATGAACAAGGATACTTTTGGAAGTGTTGATGTTTAAACCAAATGTTTACATTGAAGCAAAAAATTAGAGTAAGGGAGATTTCTGTGCATTCATGGATTTAGAAAAGGCATACGATTGGGTGGAGAGGGAAGCATTGTGTCAGATGTTATAAATGAATGGGACAGGTGACAGATTACCTAAGGCAGCTAAAAGATTTTATGAGGACAGTGAGTCTCAGGATAGTGTATACAGAAATGAGCATATTGTGTTCCACTAAAAAGTAGTCCTTAGACAGGGATGCGTAATGTCAGTATGGTCATTTTACATATTTATAGAGGGGTTATACAAGAAGTGAATGCTAGGTTGTTGGTGAAAGGTGTGGGATTAAAAAATATAGAATCAAATACAAAATGGGAGTTGTCACAGTTACATTTTTGCTGATGGCATTGATCTTTTGGGAAATTCTGAAGAGAAGTTCGGAAGCTTTGGAAGGTTTTTGTAAAAAGAAGGAAATTAATAATGAACATACGAAAGAGTAAACTTAAGAGGGTGACAAACGCTTTATATAATGAAATATTGGATATCAAATTAGAAGAAGGGAGTATGGGGGAAGTGAATATCTTCAAATAATCGAGGAAAGACTCTTCAGCACATGGCTCTAAGAAAAGCCAGATGAATATTAGAATTAGGGAGGGAAAAAAGGTGGGTGACGCATTGAGGAATTTGAGAAGAAAAAGAACATTATCCACATAAGAAAAAAAAGGGAAATGTATGAGAGAATAGTGGTAACAACACTAATATGAATGTGAAGCATGGGAGATGAATGCTGCAGAGAGGCGGAGGCTACAGACAGTGGAAATATCATGTCTGATGGCAATTTGGGTTGTGCATATGATGCAGAGAATTCGATTGGTGATTAGAAGAAGGTGCGAGGTTACTAAATGCATTATCGGGAGAGGTCTGGAGAGGTTGTAGAGGTGGTCTAAATATTGTGTGAGAATGGACCAAAAAAAAGATAACTTATACAGCGAATAAATTAATGGTGGAAGGCCGGAAAAAACTGGAGGAAGTGAAAAGAGGAAGTTTTGTGTGAGAGGGTCTTTGACATTCACATCCTGTGGGTCATGTGAGCGTCATGTGATTTTTGCTCACCATGAGGGCCAAAACGGCATAGGTTCGAGTCCTCGGTTTGTCCGATTGTTGTTATTGATTAAATACCACTCGTCCGTGGTTACAATAATATATATAATGCTCGTGGAGGCTAGGACACAAAACGGGGAGTAGAATGAAATTAGACCACAGGCACCCATACCACCGCATGTCCCCGGATCAAGGTAAAACATGTAGCTCTGCTGGGTGCTTGATTCTTGTAGGATTTGGTGGTCCTGTGGGTTAGAGTGTCATGTGATTTTCGCTTACCATGAGGTGGGCCAAAACGACATGGGTTCGAATCCTCGGCTACTCGCAATGTTGTTACTGATTAAATATCATTCGTCCGTGGTTGCAATATATATATATATATATATATATATATATATATATATATATATATATATATATATATATATATATATATATATATATATATATGTAAGAGAGAAAAAAGAGAAAAAGGTAGCTTATGAGAGGTTTTTACAAAGAAGAAGTGATATAAGAAGAGCAGAGTATATGGAGAGTAAAAGAAAGGTGAAAAGAGTGGTGAGAGAGCGCAAAAGGAGAGCAGATGATAGAGTGGGAGAGGCTCTGTCAAGAAATTTTAATGAAAATAAGAAAAAAATTGAGTGAGATAAGTTAAGAAAGCCTAGCGAACGAATGGATTTTTCAATTAAAAACAGTGAAGGGGAGTTAGTAGATGGGGAGAGGGAGGTATTAAGTAGATTGCAGGAATATTTTGAGGAACTATTAAATGTCGATAAAGAAAGGGAGGTGGTAATTTCATGCACTGGCCAGGGAGGTATACCATTTTTTAGGAGTGAAGAAGAGCAGGATGTGAGTGTGGAGGAGGTGCGTGAGGCATTACGTAGAAAGAAAGGCGGTAAAGCAGCTGGAACTGACGGGATCATGACAGAAATGTTAAAAGCAGGGGGGGGGGATATAGTGTTGGAGTGGTTGGTATTTTTGTTTATTAAATTTATGAAAGAGGGGAAGGTACCTAGGGATTGGTGGAGAGCATGTATGGCCCCTTTATATAAAGGAAAGGGTAACAAAAGAGATTGTAAAAATTTTAGAGAAATAAGTTTACTGAATATACTAGGAAAAGTGTACGGTAGGGTTATTTTTTAAAGAATTAGAGGTAAGACAGAATGTAGGATTGCGGATGAGCAGGGAGGCTTCAGAGTGGGTAGGGGATGTGTAGATCAAGTGTTTACATTGAACCATATATGTTAACAGTATTTAGATAAAGGTAGGGAAGTTTTTATTGCATTTATGGATTTAGAAAAGGCATATGATAGAGTGGATAGAGGAGCAATTTGGCAGATGTTGCAAGTATATGGAATAGGTGGTAAGTTACTAAATGCTGTTAAGAGCTTTTATGAGGATAGTGAGTGTTGCGGCCCCCTGCCAAACTAGCGGTTAAATAGTTAACCTGCCGGCCGGCAGTACCACTGGGTACGTCATCAAACCCAATGTGGGGACTGCTGAGCCGGCCTTAGAGCAGTAAGTTCCTGAGTGCCTCGCGGTGCACAGCTAAGCAGTAGTTACCTGACCACCTAAGGGTACAGTCTACTGGCTTTAGTAACAGTATGTACCTGAGCGCCTCAGGATACGCACCTAAGCAGTAGGTACCTGCACACCTAAGGGTACACGTCTACTGGCTTCAATATTAAGTACCTGAACTCCTCAGGGTACACATCTACGCAGTAGGTACCTGACCACCTAATCGTACCTATCTACTGGCGTTAGAAGAACCGCTCACCGCAGCTCACTGAGTCTGTTGGCCTCAGTTATTTGACGGCCGCATTCAGTGAGCTTGCAGCATGGTGTTCGGCTAGCGGTGTGTCAACCGGCTTTGGAGAGGATTTACTGGACTACCGGTGATGTCTGTGGACTCACCGTCTACGTCGATCAACTGTGGGCCGGAATCATCAGATGCTGTTTGGTGGGACATTACATGAAGAAATGGTTGGCGTGTTACACTGAACTGGGCCAGGACCGTAGTGTGACACTTAGGAACGTATGATGGAGTGGAACACTGAGATATGCACAGGACCGTAGTGGAACACTGAGATGAAAAGGGTGTCGTAGGACACTGAAGATGGCCTGGTTGTAGTGTACACTGAATAGTGTCATGTGACTGGCCTCGTGTCGTGAGAAGCAGTTGATTGTAATTTATTATACAAATGTTATTTATAATTTATTATTTTAGCATAGATATATATATATATATATAGTGACACAGTAGTGTCAAGAGTTGTACCCTGTGTAGGGTTATGAATTATTTATTATTTTAGTAATGCTAATTATAATTTATTATAGTAACATGTACATATTATTATTATATCATAGTTCAAATACCTCTAGACCAAAGATAGTTGATTTTTATATATTAAAGATTAATTTATTAATGTGTGTATTTATGTATCCCGAACTCTTTATTACAAAAGGAGTAAATCTTATCTTTTAAAAATTACTTTTTTGTAATAGTGAGGCTCATGTTACGGTGTGTAGAGGAGAGGGAGACTACTTCCCAGTAAAAGTAGGTCTTAGTGTAATGTCACCATGGTTGTTTAATATATTTATAGATGGGGTTGTAAAAGAAGTAAATGCTAGGGTGGTCGGGAGAGGGGTGGGATTAAATTATGGGGAATTAAATACAAAATGGGAAGTGACACAGTTGCTTTTTGCTGACGATACTGTGCTTATGGGAGATTCTAAAGAAAAATTGCAAATGTTAGTGGACGAGTTTGTGAGCGTGTGTAAAGGTAGAAAGTTGAAAGTAAACAGAAAGGAGTAAGGTGATGATAATTGGATATCAAATTGGTGAAGAGGAGTAGGGAAGACGTGAATGTTTTCAGATATTTGGGGGTTGACGTGTCGGCAGATGGATTTATGAAGGATGAGGTTAATCATAGAATTGATGAAGGAAAAAAGGTGAGTGGTACATTGAGGTATATGTGGAGATAAAAAAATGTTATCTATGCTGAGGCTCATAATTCCTATAAAGACCTAAAGGGATCGAACCCTAAGGGCAGGGGTTCACCAGATCATAAGAAATCAAAGCCTCAAGTGGAAAGTAAACTGACTTCTTTTATTCCGGTTTGTCATTTATGTGGTGTTAAGGGACATAAACGTCCCGATTGTCCTAAGAAAGTGCAAAAAGTTGGAAGATATTTTAAAGAGTGTAATTGTTACAAAAAACGCTATTCTAAAAGCTTAGAGATCTCCAGTGAATACTAGAAAGGACTGCCCTTCTAGCATCCAGCCTGTTACTGGGTTTTCGTAACAAGTAGTCAGTATCCTTGTCCAATTATCCATTAGAAATTCAGTATTATTCAATAGTGCTTCAGGATTACAACTGGTAGGCTACTAACTAGAGAAATTAAAATTTAATAAATTTATTAAGTCTAGAGGTATATTATCAAATTAAATTAAATTAAATTAATCACAGCAATCAAAATAAAATCAATCTCTCGAGTTCAATATTATTGTGCTGAAAGCACATATCACATTTATAATTCTTAAGTACAGTCTGGTACATTAACATTTAATAAGATATTACAAATATGTACAAGTAAGTGTGTATGTGTGTAAGTGCTCTATGTAGTTCGCAATGTCTCACGACTCGACTAGACTTAAACAAGTGACTGACAAAGTCTTCACATAAACTAACTTCTTGACCGACTGGCAACCAGAACAGTCTGCTTGAACAATGAAAAGAATGCTAAGCCCAATAGCCATATAACAAGCGACTGCGACACAATCAGGATAAAGGAGATAATATAACGACACTAAGTAGGGACCATCAGCAGATCCTCCACAAAAGTTACAAAACTCCCATACTACTGAATCTAAGTTCAGCATAGGAAAAACCCTGACTGTGACAATACACAGCAACCAGTACAAGTTAAGTCAGGACCTGAGATACTCAGAGTGTCTATGTGACACACAACCTCAGTACAACGTCGAAAATCACTAAGTCTATACAAAGTTCTGTGAACAGAGTTCTACAGAACTAACAAGAATAATGAGACAGACAATCTGTCCAACCACCAAGCGAGTCTAGAGCAGACTGAATACTTCACGAGAGGTGAGGACACTCCCCCCCCCCGATCACGTGATAGCCCCGTGGACAGCACAGCTCAGAAGCCGGCAGTATAACGAGCGACAAGCGATAATTACAGTAGTTTGACAATCAAGAATTGAACTGAGCACATATTATGTACATCCTAACAACATAAGTCAAATAACAATTTAACAGTCAAATAATAATATAAAGTCATACATTTACGATTTAGCTATTATCGCAAATATAAGCAATATAAAATTAAATGAAAATGTAATATACATTATACATACATAATAATCATTGTAACCCATTCAGGGGTTGCAACAGTAATGACCATGCACCATTCTGTTCAGGAACAGTTAATGGACTTAATGTATCTACCATTTTACGAGACACTGGATGCACCTGTATAGCTATTTCTGATAATACCATTTTACGAGACACTGGATGCACCTGTATAGCTATTTCTGATAATACCATTTTACGAGACACTGGATGCACCTGTATAGCTATTTCTGATAATACCATTTTACGAGACACTGGATGCACCTGTATAGCTATTTCTGATAATACCATTTTACGAGACACTGGATGCACCTGTATAGCTATTTCTGATAAGCTGTTCCCTAACCTTAAAGAAACTCATTCCTCTGCTATCCTTTCAGGACTACTTGGGCCGTACAGACACTTTTCCTACCATCCGTTGTTACATTAGGTCTAAATGGTTCACAGGTTGGTCTGAAGCCGTACTAGCTCCCATCACTTCTTGCTCCGTACTAATAGGTAATATGAAAGGTGCCATTCTTCCTTCTGAGGTTGACCTTTCATCACCAAAGATGGACATCAGTTTTTCAGCTCCTCTTCCTGTAAAATCAGAGAAGCCCCTCGACAGTTCAGATGAGGCAATGTCTCGTGATATTCATGTGGGATTAAAAACCAGTGATGCTGCTCTCGAAAGCGAGGTAGTAGGATTACCGGTTCACTTGTTAGATGAAAGTGAGGATATCGCCTCCGATACTATAAATGTCTTGACTAGGGCTCAGACCAAAGCCCAGGCTTCTCCTACTGTCCATCCTTTGATTTTCCCTGACTTTAAGCCTTTAGATATATCGAAGGACTCCTTTGTCAATTTACAACGAAATTGCCCTTCTCTTCAGAATTGCCATAATGCAGCTAGACAAAATCAAGTTATCCAAAGGAAAAATTTTTCATATAAATTTGAATATATAAGAGGTATCTTGTATAAATCAGTATTCAAATTAAATTCAGATGAGACAGACTATTCCATCTTAGTTGTTCCAAGTCAATGCAGAGAGACTGTTCTTAAAATGGCTCATGACCTGCCAATGGCCGGACATTTCTCGCATCGTAAAACCTTGAATAAAATTAGGGAAACCTATTTTTGGCCCAAAATGTCCTCAGATATCACTACATATTACAGATCGTGTAAAGTTTGCCAACTGTCATTCTCTCGAGGTACCAGGCGAATACCTATGGTCAAAATGCCAATCTTTACGGTACCGTTTGAAAGAGTAGCTATTGACATCGTTGGTCCTTATGACAACTTTCATCTAGGGGACATACATATATATTAACGTTAGTTGATTATGTTTCGAGTTTCTGTGAAGCCGTACCCTTAAAGACCATAACTACTACAGAGGTGGCTGAAGCCCTTTTGTCCATCTTCTCCAGAGTTGGCATCCCTCGAGAAATTTTGTCTGACCGTGGGATACAATTCACATCCGAATTAATGCAACATCTCTACCAACTTCTGGGAGTGAAGCCTCTCTTCACATCACCCTATCATCCCAGCTGTAATGGAAGGATTGAGCGCCAGCATTAGGTTCTCAAGTCCATTTTAAGGAAACTTTGCTCCCTTAAACCTAAGGAGTGGCGTCGTTACCTACCCTGTGCTTTGTTTGCCATGAGGGAAGTTCCCAGTGACTCTTTGGGGGTTTTCACCTTTTGAACTTCTCTATGGTAGACAGGCCAGAGGTCCATTGGCCATCCATCATGACTTATGGACTAATGAGGAGGTGAATGCTGAGGTTCAGTCTTCTTAGTTTCTCCCTGACCTTAGATCCAAACTTGAGGAGACCTCTGACATAGTTTCGAACAACTTAAGCTCATCAATGGACCAGTACAAAACATGTTTTGATACTAAAAGTCAGAGGAGAAGTTTTAAAGTAGGGGATGAAGTTCTGGTACTTTTACCAATAAAGTCAAATAAATTATTAGTAGCATGGAAAGGTCCGTATCAGGTATTGAAAATTTGTGGGAAGCTTGATTACCTCATAGAAGTCAAGGGGAAACCTAAGCTTTATCATATCAACATTCTTAAGAAATATTACAGAAGAAATTCGGTTAATTAACTGTTTGTACGATTTTGATTTAGTTTTTCCACACGAACTTGATAAGACCACTGAGGAGTGTAAGGTGTGCGTAATTGACACCTCTAACGTAGACTATGATGAAGAACTACATGACTTGGTGACTCTTGACCACTCTGGTGCAACAAACATTAATATCAATGAGTCTTTGGATGACCATAAGAAACATGAACTACTTCAATGTGTGGGTAAATTCTCAGATGTTTTTACTGATATTCTAGGTGTCACCTCCACGGTAGTCCATAAGATTGACTTAGTCACGGACAACCCTATCAAACGGAAATTATACCCAGTTCCAGTTCACCTTAGGGATGTATTTGACCGAGAGGAAGATAGATTATTAAAACTAAAGATCATTGAACCTTCAGTATCTGCATATTGCTCACCAGTAGTCATGGTTAAGAAGGAAGACAATTCATGTAGACTTACTATTGACTTCAGAGGACTTAATGCTATAACTCGGTGGGATGCTGAGCCTGTGCCCTTAATAGATAGCGATACACAAATAACCCGCACATAAAAGAGAGAAGCTTACGACGACGTTTCGGTCCGACTTGGACCATTGACCGTGTGACTTTGTCAATGGTCCAAGTCGGACCGAAACGTCGTCGTAAGCTTCTCTCTTTTATGTGCGGGTTATTTGTGTATCGTTCCAGTCACGGTATTGTGCCTTTTTGTTATTTATAGATAGCGATCTACACAAATTTTATGACTTCTTTCTTTTCAGAAACTGATATTGCGCAGGCATATCATCAAGTAATGTTAGATCCTTCTTCTAAGCAGTACACCGCTTTTCCTACCCACCAAGGACTGATGCAGTATAGAACTATGCCCTTCGGTTTGGTAACTGCCTGTGCTACTTACGTGAGACTGATGAGAAAGGTCTTGGGTAATATGCCCAATGTTTCACTTTATTTTGGCAGCATTTACATAATGACATCCACGTGGGGCGAACATATCCAAACATTAACATCAGTTTTACGTAGGTTACGCTCACATGGCCTCACTGCCAAACTGAAGAAATGCTTCCTTGGGTATAACATAATTAGATATCTCGGACTGATTCTTTCAAATAATTCTTTGCAGCCTCTCCCCAGTAAGATCAAAGCTTTATTAGACTTTAAATTCCCCAAAACCAAGAAGCTCATGCGTAGCTTTCTTGGTTCTGTAAATTTTTATGCACGGTTTATCCCCAACATTACCAATCTTACAGGCATCCTATCTGATTACCTTAAAAAGTCTGTGAAGGAACCTCTTGAACTTTCCGACGTAGCTCGACAAAAGTTTGATGAGATTAAAAACATCTCAAAAGACCATATACTTAAGATTCCAGATATTAATAAACCATTTTGTTTAAGAACTGATGCCTCCAATACGGCTTAGGTGCAGTGTTACTACAGTACCATGATGGTACACCCTTCCCTGTATGCTTCCTAAGCCAGAAACTTCTTCCTGCAGAAACAAGATACTCCACCATAGAAAAGGAATGTTTGGCTTTTGTGTGGGGCATCTCCAAGCTTAAATTTTATTTACTGGGAAAAGAATTAATTTTAGAGACGGATCACAAACCTTTGATATACCTAGAAACTTTTAAGGGAACCAACAGTCTTGAGGTGGACATTGGCACTCCAAGGTTTTGAGTTTCATATTGTGTATATCAATGGTTCATCCAATTATTTCTCTGACTGGTTAAGTCGTGACAGTCAGTAGAAGATTTGTTGCCTTACGCGACTTCCACGTGTTAGAACTTTTTCCTCGCCTATTCTTCTTATACTCCTTGACTATAAATCTTGGTATGGGGGAGTGTGAGGGAAAAGTTCAACAGATAGGAGTAGCGAGCGAGTATATGGTGGCGATAGTCACCATATACTGATTGTTAGGGTAGGGTCAGTGTCTAGCTCCCACTATCCTCCCTCTTTTTCCACCCGGAAAGGTGACGTGTGGGGCTCCGACCAAATGGTTAATCACTTGACTCGCAGCTCCCAGCACAACTGTAAGTAAAAGCCTCTGCTCCTATTCTAGTGGATATATTGGTTAAAAGCTTCACTTTTGACCAATTTTAAGACTTAGTTCATTCTGCCTTGATTTCCATGTGCTTTTAGATAATCACCATGATTTTTAAACACTTTACTTATCATGGAGAGTGATTTCTTAGGCAGTTTGTAACCTTTATCTCTTTCTAGTTTGGAATGTCAGCTCGGGTCATCTGGCAACCAAAGAAATAGTGTTGAAGGAGACGAACTTTACATAAGTTCTGAGACATCACCGTTTTATCTGCATACCTAAGTGTAGTCAACCCCAGGCAACTACCTCTCATCTTTACAGTGGTGAAGAACCTGTGTTCCTATCATCTTGACATACTATTCAAGGCTAGAGACTGTGAGGAACTAGTCGTTGGGTTGTCACTCAACATCTGTGACCCCCCCCCATCATCAGCAACGGCTACAATGTCTACAACACGCGGTGTCAACAACATCAGACACCACAGTCTAACTGTACATATTAGCGATGAATTCAAATATTTTTATATTTCATTTTTCATTTCTCTTTCAAGTAGGATAAAAATTCATATTTAATTGCTTTATATTTTCATTTCTAAATAATAAAGTGTTTATATTTGACTCTTATTACTCTTTTTCTATTCATTAATTTTCCTGAGGAGGAGCCAGCCTTCGTAATACTGAAGTTGTTACAGGGCTGAGTAAGCCTTCACATTGTGTAACATTGTTAATTGTTTTTATCATGTAATGTTGTTTACTAACCATTACGTAAAAGTGTGTATCTTATTTTGCAATGTTTACTTTTTTGTAAAGTTTGTCATGAACTATTTTTGTCAACTATTTCTTAAAGGATGTATACTTTTCTGCAATTTTTTTTCAGTGAATTGTTGAAGAACTGAGACACTTATGCAAAATATGGGAATCTTTAATGAAGAAACGTTTCGCCACACAGTGGCTTCATAGTCCAATACAAAGCAGGAAGGTGTATGGAGAGGAAGAGTCTGAGGTAATTAGTCCCTCAGCCTGGAATCGATGTGATCAGTCCGTCACTCTTGTAGGAAGTACAGCATATGGCCAGAGATGTGGCTTATATACTTAGAAGTGGCTTATATACAAAGAAATCTCCAACCTTTGGACGAAGACCTACTTATACTAGTGGATGGTCCCACTGTGATCCCACCTCCTGCTTCGACTCACCTGACTGCAGTATATAAGCCACCTCTCAGGCTTATATACTGGGTATTTTCGACACATTGATGCAGGCGTTCACTGCAGAGGCACAGCTGTATTCGTATCAGATGCGATACCTCACGAGATTATAGCCAACCCTGTGGACTGTGAGGAGGATGTCGAGGTACAGGCCATCCTTGCACACATACCTAGGATGCTCATTACCATCTATATCATCCGCAATAACCCAAGACACACCCTCGACATTGCAGAGCTCCTCTCGCTAGCACTCACTGAGTGTATTATTGTGGGTGGAGACTTCAACGCACATCACCCAGTACTGCACTCTCACTCGGCAACCAATGCTGCTGGCAGACATATAGCAATGCTCCTACACGATATTCCAGCGGTAACATAAGAACATAAGAAAGCAGGAACACTGAAAAAGGCCTACTGATCCATGCGAAGCAGGTCCATGTCCCCCCCCCGGATTAGACAAATGACCCACCCCCCGGATTATCCCAATGACCCACCCAGTCTGGTCATCCCCACTCAAGGATGGAGCACTGTACCAGACCCAGCAGCACAAGCTATTCAGGTCTAACTCACACCCACCCACACCCGCTCATGTATTTATCTAACCTATTTTTAAAACTACATAACGTTTTAGCCTCAATAACTGTACTCGGGAGCTTGTTCCACTCATCCACAACTCTATTACCAAACCAGTGCTTTCCTATATCCTTCCTGAATCTGAATTTTTCCAACTTGAAGCCATTGCTGCGAGTCCTGTCTTGGCTGGAAATTTTCAGCACACTATTTACATCCCCTTTATTTATTCCTCTTTTCCATTTATACACCTCGATCATATCCCCCCTAATTCTACGCCTTTCGAGAGAGTGCAGATTCAGGGCCCTCAGTCTATCCTCATAGGGAAGATTTCTGATACATGGGATCATCTTCGTCATCCTCCTTTGTACGTTTTCCAGGGCATTTACATCCATTCTGTAATACGGTGGCCAGAACTGAGCAGCATAGTCTAAATGAAGCCTAACCAAGGATATATAGAGTTGAAGAACAACCTGAGGACTTCTATTATTTATACTTCTAGATATGAAGCCAAGAATTCTGTTAGCTTTATTGCGAACACTAATGCACTGTTCTCTTGGTTTTAGGTTACTGCTAACCAGAACTCCTAAATCCTTTTCGCAATCGGTAGTATTAAGATCTACATTATTTAGTTTATATGTGGCATGGTTATTTAACTGTCCAACATTTAGAACTTTGCATTTGTCAATATTAAACTTCATCTGCCACTTCTCCGACCATTGCGTCAGTCTATTCAAATCATCCTGGAGTGCTCTAATGTCCTCATTAGAATGAATTGGACGGCCTATTTTGGTGTCATCAGCAAATTTGCTTATGTCGCTTTTTATTCCCTCATCTATGTCGTTTATGTAAATTGTGAACAACAACGGGCCCAACACTGACCCCTGAGGAACACCGTTTGTGACGTGCCCCCATTCGGATTTCTCCCCATTTATGCAAACTCTCTGCTGTCTATTTGTCAGCCATGTCTCTACCCAGGAAAAAATTTCTCCTCCTATTCCGTGTGCCCTAAGTTTCCTCAATAGCCTCTGGTGTGGAACTCTATCAAAAGCCTTGCTGAAGTCCATATACACAATATCATATTCATTACCATGATCTACCTCCTCAAACACCTTAGTGAAAAAAGTTAGTAAATTCGTAAGACAGGAACGCCCCTTTGTGAAACCGTGTTGAGAATCATTAATCAATCTGTGCCTGTCAAGATGGCTACGAATTCCTTCGGCAATTATTGATTCCATAAATTTTCCCACTATGGAGGTCAGGCTTATTGGTCTATAGTTCGAAGTCAAGGACCTGTCACCTGCCTTGTAAATAAGTATTACATTTGCCATTTTTCACTTATCAGGCACTATGCCAGTTTGCAGTGATATGTTAAAAAGATTAGCCAAAGGTATGCTAAGTTCCTCTTTACATTCCTTTAACACCCTTGCAAACAGTTCATCAGGACCTGGGGATTTGTTAGGTTTTAGCTTCTCTATTTGTCTGAGGACCATGTCACTAGTTACCGCAATCGTACATAGTTTATCATCCTATTCTACGTAATCTATTATTTCAGGAATATCGCTAGTATTTTCCTGGGTGAAAACTGAGAGGAAGTATGTATTTAGAATTTCACACATATTCTTATCACTGTCAGTGATCTGACCAGAGTTACTCTTAAGTGGGCCAATCTCGTCCCTAATCTTACTTCTGTATGCCTGAAAGAACCCTTTTGGGTTAGTCTTTGAATCCCTTGCGACCTTAGCCTCATAATCCTTTTTTGCTTTTCTTATTGCTTTCTTTATTTCTCTCTTTAATTGAATATATTGATTTCATAACTGCCCATCCCCTCTTTTGATACACCTATATATGCCTCTCTTTTGACCAATGAGATGTTTTAATCTATTGTTCATCCATTTGGGATCATTTTTGTTAGATCTAATTTCCCTGCTCGGAACAAAAGTTGTCTGGGCAGCTAGAACGTCATATTGGCAACCAAGATCACCTACCTGACCCATAGTCAGGACATCCCAATTTAGCCCACCCAAGTAATTTTTCAGTCCCATGAAGTCGGCCAAGCGAAAATCTGGGACAAAGATTTGATTGCAGTTATCTGGGCAATTCCATGATATATTGAAACTAAGTGATTTGTGATCACTTTCCCCAAGCTCATCATTAACCTCAAGATTATTAATTAGTGAATCTTTGTTGGCAAAAACCAAGTCAAGCAGATTGTTTCCTCTAGTTGGTTCTGTCACAACCTGCTCTAAAAAACAATCCTGAACCGTATCAAGAAAGTCACTAGACTCAAGATTTCCTGTCATATTGTTCCAATCAATTTGTCTAAAGTTAAAATCTCCCATTAACACAACATTTTCATACCTAGATGCCTTATGAATTTCGTCCCATAACAGCTTACTGCACTCCCTATCATGGTTTGGGGCCTATAAATCACACCCAAAATTAATTTGGACGTGAGCAGCTATCCAGTGTTGGACGTGCGCAGTGATCGAGTATTGGACGTGCACAGTGGTCCAGTATTGGACGAGCGCAGTGATCCAGTGCTGGACGTGCGCAGTGATCAACTGTTAGATGTGCGCAGTGATCTAGTAATGGACGTGCGTAGCGATCCAGTATTGGACGTGCACAGCGATCCAGTGTTGGACGTGCGCAGTGATCGAGTATTGGACGTGCGCAGTGATCCAGTGTTGGGCGTGCGCAGTGATCCAATGTTGGACGTGCGCAGCGATCCAGTGTTAGGCGTGCGCAGTGATCCAATGTTGGGTGTGCTCAGTGATCCAGTGTTAGGCGTACGCAGTGATCCAGTGTTTAATGTGCGCAATGATCCAGTGTTGAACGTGCGCAGTGATCCATTATTGGACGTGCGCAGCGATCCAGTGCTGGACGTGCGCAGTGATCCACTGTTAGATGTGCGCAGTGATCCAGTATTGGACGTGCGCAGCGATCCAGTATTGGACGTGCGCAGTGATCGAGTATTGGACGTACGCAGTGATCGAGTATTGGACGTGCGCAGTGATCCAGTATTGGACGTGCGCAGTGATCCAGTGTTGGACGTGCGCAGTGATCGAGTATTGGGCGTGCGCAGTGATCGAGTATTGGACGAGCGCAGCGATTCAGTGTTGGACGTGTGCAGTGATCCAGTGTTGGACGTGCGCAGTGATCCAGTGTTGGACGTGCGCAGTGATCCAGTGTTGGACGTGCGCAGTGATCCAGTGTTGGACGTGCGCAGTGATCGAGTATTGGGCGTGCGCAGTGATCGAGTATTGGACGAGCGCAGCGATCCAGTGTTGGACGTGCGCAGTGATCCAGTGTTGGACGTGTGCAGTGATCCAGTGTTGGACGTGCGCAGTGATCCAGCGTAGGAGGACGGCACGGCAACCTTCTATGCTTCTGTTTATTCACTGTCATTCAGTATGACTTATCTTAAGTTTATATTCTATATGAGACGTGAAGCATTATGAAAGCTTTCGGAATTGTGTGGACTGGATCCAGGGCCGATATTCGTTGTATTTGTGTCTGCCTGCTCGTGAGTACTTTTAAGTACCTGCTTCTCAATGTGTTTTCCTTCTTGTCTGTATATGTACCAGTTTGTTTACATGTCTTCCTGATTGTTTATATATCATCATGCTTGACTATTTAACTATTTCTCTCAGTGTTTTCCGACTTGTCTGATGACCCACCTGTCTGAATCAATTTTTCTACTAGTCATTGACTACTTGCTCGTCTCTGTATCTATCTTATTTCCTCTGAGTCCTCTCGCTAGTCTTTGTGTCTATCTTCTTGTCTTTGCGTCTATCTCTATGCTTCCTTTTGTACCTCGTACTTCTCTTCATGTCTTTATCTTGCTGCAGAACACATGACATACACTGATGCTCCTTTACAAGATGTTATAATGAGGGAGAACACATGACCTACACTGATGCTCCTCTTCATGATGTTATAATGAGGGAGAACACATGACCTACACTGATGCTCCTCTTCATGATGTTATAATGAGGGAGAACACATGACCTACACTGATGCTCCTCTTCATGATGTTATAATGAGGGAGGACACATGACCTACACTGATGCTCCTCTTCATGATGTTATAATGAGGGAGGACACATGACCTACACTGATGCTCGTTTTGATGTTATAATCAGGGAGAACACATGACCTACACTGCCAGTTCTCTACATGATAATGAGGGGGAACACATTATCTACACTCATGCTGAGGACATGCGCTTCGCCCTCTACATTACGCCATAAAGAGATATGTAGATCAGACTACGGCTGTCCTACACTTCACTACATGATGCTAAATGAACGTAAAGCAGGAGAAACGCATCTGGTTATCGACTCCACATCAATAAAAGCTTCCATATATCATCAACGGAAGATTTACCTGTGCGGGCAATTAAACAGAAATCCCCAACATGCGGGGAGGATCAGCTGTGTGGCAGATAATTCCTCCGCCACGGGATTTATTCCTGCGGGAAACAGGGTATTCTCTCTTCCACATTATGTTCGGCCGTTACTTGCATGTTTTGTTTTTCTTAAACATGGATGTTGCTTGCATGCTTTGTATTTCTTTATAATGAATGATCCTTAAGGCCTGTGGTAATTAAAGTTAATGTAAAAATTTATAATTTTTGCACCAAAAGAACCTTAGATAGCTTACCTAACGTTATTATAACAAGTGCAACTTAATTTAGCCTAATCAAACTAAATATATTTTAGATACGTTTACAATAATTTAATAATAAACAAACACAATGAAATATATGCTTCTCGTTAGGTTCAGAATGATATTTGCGAAATTATTGCATGCACAAATTTTCGCTTGTCTTAATATATATATATATATATATATATATATATATATATATATATATATATATATATATATATATATATATATATATATATATATATATTATACAGCTCTGCTCTGTAGAGCTGGATAAGATTTTCGCATTATAATCAGTAAGAATATGTACTAGACATGTATCTCTCACATCTCATGTACTGTACATTATGTCATCTTTATATCAACAATGTATCTCTTAAACCTTTTTGTACCATATTATGTAATAAAATATATATATATATATATATATATATATATATATATATATATATATATATATATATATATATATATATATATATATATATATATATATATATATATATGATGTCGTGCCGAATAAGTAAAACGTGCGATTTTGGCTTTAATAGCAACGTTCTTCTTGCCGAATAAGGCAAGCGAAAATTTGTTTATACAATAATTTAGCAAAAATCATTCTGAACCTATCGAACAAAATAAATTCCATTGTTTTTGCTTATTGTTTAATTATTGTAAATTATTTAAAGTGTATTTAGTTGGACTAGTCTAAATTAAGCTGCTCTTGTTTTAATAAGGTTAGGTCAGTTTTCTAAGGTTCTTTTGGTACAAAAATATTAATTTTTTGTTTAACATAAACGAAAAATGTATATCTTTAAGCGTATAAGAGAAAATTTGAGAAAGGACTTAATTTTAAATTGAGTTCTTGCTAATTGACCACTTTTACCATATTCGGCAGTTTGTTATTGATTAAATATCACTTTTTCGTGGTTACAATAGTATCTGCAGATGAAACGTTCAGAAAACTGATAAGTTGATAAATTAGACACATGTGCAACACTTGGGTATCTTTAATGAGGAAACGTTTCGCCACACAGTGGCTTCATCAGTCCATACAAAGGAGAATGGTGAAGAACAGGAGAAGTTTGAGGTAATCAGTCCCTCAGCCTTGAGTCGATGTAATCAGTCCATCAATCTTGAAAAGAATAGAGCATATGTGCGAAGACGTGGCTCATATACTGTAGGCAGGAGAGGTGCAGCAGTCGTAGGTGGTGTCACATTTGTCCAGTGTGGAAGTTGGCCATGCCCAAGGGCTACCTGGAGTTTACGTGGAGAGGGTTTCGGTGGTCAACGCCCCCGCGGCTCGGTCAGAGACCAGGCCTCATAGTGGATCAGGGTCTGATGATCCAGGCTGTTACTGCCAGGCGCAAGCAAACTGACTTACAAACCACAGGCCGGATAGTCAAGTACTGACTTTAGGTGCCTGTCCAGTGCCTTCTTGATAGCCAGGGGTCTATTGGCAATCCCCCTTATGTATACTGGGAGGCAATTGAACAGTCTTGTGCCCCGAACTCTTACTGTGTTGTCTCTCAATGTACTCGTTGCGCCCCTGCTTTTCATTGGGGAAATGTTGCATCTCCTGCCGAGTTTTTTGCTTTCATAGGGAGTGGTTTTTGTGTACAGGTTTGGTACCAATCCCTCCAGCACCTTCCAAGCGTATATTTTCATGTCTCTTACTCGCCTGGATTCCGTTCCCAGTAATTTAGTTGCCTTATCGTACTTATATTGCCGTGAAAGTTGCTTGTACACTCGCCAGGTTTGCAATGTCGCCAGCCTTGAAGAGGGCCTTTAGTGAGAGTAAGACACATGTGCAACATCTGGGTATCTTTATTGTAGACGTTTCGCCATCCAGTGGCTTTATCAATACAAATTCTAGGACATAACTTGAAGACAGTAGAACTATGTACAGAAGATGAGGTAATCAGTCCCTCAACCTAGGAGTAGGTGCGAACAGCACCATAGTCGTGGAGATTCTGAAGCAGAAGAAAGAATCCTGGCGCTTATATAGTAACGTCAGGTGTAGCAGACGAGGGCATATTCACTGGTAGGCGGGATTCCCCAGTGGAAGTAGGTCCTTCCCAAAGAGATGGGTTAGTTGTAGTAGTAGTTGTCGTAGTCGTGAAGGTTATGTACATGTCCTCAGAATTAAGATTCCATGATGTTGCAGTGTCTGACAAGTTGTGTACGAATGGTATATAATACCGACAAGATGAGAGTAAGACACATGTGCAACATCTGGGTATCTTTATTGTAGACGTTTCGCCATCCAGTGGTTTTATCAATACAAATTCTAGGACATAACTTGAAGACAGTACATAACTTGAGGACATGTACATAACCTTCACAACTACGACAACTACTACTACAACTAACCCATCTCTTTGGGAAGGACCTACTTCCACTGGGGAATTCCGCCTACCAGTGAATATGCCCTCGTCTGCTACACCTGACGTTACTATATAAGCGCCAGGATTCTTTCTTCTGCTTCAGAATCTCCACGACTATGGTGCTGTTCGCACCTACTCCTAGGATGAGGGACTGATTACCTCATCTTCTGTACATAGTTCTACTGTCTTCAAGTTATGTCCTAGAATTTGTATTGATAAAGCCACTGGATGGCGAAACGTCTACAATAAAGATACCCAGATGTTGCACATGTGTCTTACTCTCATCTTGTCGGTATTATATACCATTCGTACACAGGGCCTTTAGTGTACAGCAGTATTCCAGCCTAGAGAACACAAGCGATTTGTGTTCTCTAGGTGTTGAAGGTTCTCTTTATCCATCCTATAATTTTCCTAGCTGATGAGGTAGATATATTGTTGTGGTCTTTGAAAGCGAGATCCTCACATTATCACTCCCAGGTCCTTCACTTTCTCTTTCGCTCTATTGTATGGTTAGAATTTGTCGAATACTCTGATACATTTCTAATTTCCACAAGTTTTTCATATCTGAGTAGTTGAAATTTCACCTCGTTGAACTTCATATTGTTTTGAGTGGCCCATTCGAAAATTTGGTTGATGTCCTCTTGGAGTCTTGCAGTGTCTTTGACGGAGGTTAATGCTATGGTAATCCGGGTGTCATCTGAAAAGGAAGACACGGAGCTATGGCTTACAACTCTGTCTATATCAGAAATGAGGATGAGGAATAGAATTGGAGCGAGTATTGTGCCTTGTGGAACAGAGCTATTTACCATGGCTGCCTGGGACTTTACTCTGTTTACTATTACTCTTTGTGTTCTATTTGTCAAGAAGTTATAGATCCATCTACCAATTTTTCCTGTTATTCTTTTATAATGCATTTTGTGTGCTATTACACCATGGTCACGCTTGTCGAAAGCTTTTGCAAAGTTTGTGTATACTACATCTGTATTTTGTTTATCCTCAACAGCATCTAGGACGTTGTCATAGTGGTCCAGGAGCTGGGACAGGCAAGAGCGACCCGTGTTGTCCTGGGTTGTGTAACTGATGGGTATCTAGGTGGTTGGCGATCTTGCTTCTTAGAACCCATTCAAAGAAATTTATGATATAGGATGTTAGTGCTATCGGTCTGTAGTTTTTTGCAATTGCTTTACTGTTACCTTTGTGGAGTGGGGCTATGTCTGTTGTTTTTAGTGTGTGGGATGACCCCTGTGTCCATGGTCCCTCTCCATAGAATGCTGAAGGCTCGAGGTAGAGGCTTCTTGCAATTCTTGATGAACACGGAGTTCCATGAGCCTGGGCCTGGGGCAGAGTGCATGGGCATGTTATTTATTGCCTCTTCAAAGTCATGTGGAGTTAGGATAATATCCGAGATTTTTGAGATGACCGAAGTTTGAGTTAGATTGTCTGCCCTTAGTCTGGGTAGCGGCTCGCTGAACACTGAGTCATACTGGGACTTTAAATATCTCACTCCCGCCTGAGCAGGAGCCCAGTTTTTTTTCCCTTAGATTTGACATAAGGGAAGAAGTATTTTTTTGTTTTTAATTTCCTTCATGACTTTTAGTTCTTCCTGAGACTCTTGTCTCCTGTAAGATTCCTTCAGCTTATGTTCGATATTTGCAATTTCATTGACAAGTGCCTCCCTTCATATTTCAGATATATTGGCCCTTCTCAGCAGTTCTGTGACTATTCTTCATGTGAATAGGGAGCGTGTCTCTCTTTCTAGTTTACATCTTCTCTTTCTTTTTTTAATGGAATGTGTCTTGAGCAGATCTCAAGAATCACAGAGTTCATTTTTTTAGGCAAATGTTCTGACCCGTGTCCTTTAGGTTATTTTCACAGCTTGTTTCATTTAGGACATGGTTAAAGAAGTGAAGAATTCCCTGTATTCCCTGTCTAACACAGCAACATCTTGGGATCTTAATACAGGGAATTCTTCACTTGCCTAGCCCTTGGATGTGACCTACTTCCACATTGGACAAATGTGATATCACCTACGACTGCTGCACCTCTCCTGCCTACAGTATATAAGCCACGTCTTCGCCCATAGGCTGAGGGACTGATTACCTTAAACTCCTCCTGTTCTTCACCATTCCCCTTTGTATGGACTGATGCAACCATACAAACGTTTACTCATTAAAGCTAGTGTTGTACATGCGAGTAATTTATCAACAATATATGTACTGCTTTTGGACACTTGTACACCTTATGGGGAGAAGAATGAAATTAGCTCTGAGGCAACCACACCTTCGTTGTTCTTGCAACATGAAGCAAGCCTAGTTCGCTAGGCTCATGTTGATTGTAAGATTGAATGGTCCGGTGGTTCAAAGCGTCGTGAATTTTCGCTCTCATCCCACGAGGCGGGCTAAAACAACACAGGTTCGATCCCCTGGCTAGCCGCAGTTTATATATATATATATATATATATATATATATATAAATATATAAATATATATATAAATATATAAATATATATATATATATATATATATATATATATATATATTTTTTATTATCACACCGGCCGATTCCCACCAAGGCAGGGTGGCCCGAAAAAGAAAAACTTTCACCATCATTCACTCCATCACTGTCTTGCCAGAAGGGTGCTTTACACTACAGTTTTTAAACTGCAACATTAACACCCCTCCTTCAGAGTGCAGGCACTGTACTTCCCATCTCCAGGACTCAAGTCCGGCCTGCCGGTTTCCCTGAATCCCTTCATAAATGTTACTTTGCTCACACTCCAACAGCACGTCAAGTATTAAAAACCATTTGTCTCCATTCACTCCTATCAAACACGCTCACGCATGCCTGCTGGAAGTCCAAGCCCCTCGCACACAAAACCTCCTTTACCCCATCCCTCCAACCCTTCCTAGGCCGACCCCTACCCCGCCTTCCTTCCACTACAGACTGATACACTCTTGAAGTCATTCTGTTTCGCTCCATTCTCTCTACATGTCCGAACCACCTCAACAACCCTTCCTCAGCCCTCTGGACAACAGTTTTGGTAATCCCGCACCTCCTCCTAACTTCCAAACTACGAATTCTCTGCATTATATTCACACCACACATTGCCCTCAGACATGACATCTCCACTGCCTCCAGCCTTCTCCTCGCTGCAACATTCATCACCCACGCTTCACACCCATATAAGAGCGTTGGTAAAACTATACTCTCATACATTCCCCTCTTTGCCTCCAAGGACAAAGTTCTTTGTCTCCACAGACTCCTAAGTGCACCACTCACTCTTTTTCCCTCATCAATTCTATGATTCACCTCATCTTTCATAGACCCATCCGCTGACACGTCCACTCCCAAATATCTGAATACGTTCACCTCCTCCATACTCTCTCCCTCCATTCTGATATTCAATCTTTCATCACCTAATCATTTTGTTATCCTCATAACCTTACTCTTTCCTGTATTCACCTTTAATTTTCTTCTTTTGCACACCCTACCAAATTCATCCACCAATCTCTGCAACTTCTCTTCAGAATCTCCCAAGAGCACAGTGTCATCAGCAAAGAGCAGCTGTGACAACTCCCACTTTGTGTGTGATTCTTTATCTTTTAACTCCACGCCTCTTGCCAAGACCCTCGCATTTACTTCTCTTACAACCCCATCTATAAATATATTAAACAACCACGGTGACATCACACATCCTTGTCTAAGGCCTACTTTTACTGGGAAAAAATTTCCCTTTTTCCTACATACTCTAACTTGAGCCTCACTATCCTCGTAAAAACTCTTCACTGCTTTCAGTAACCTACCTCCTACACCATACACTTGCAACATCTGCCACATTGCCCCCCTATCCACCCTGTCATACGCCTTTTCCAAATCCATAAATGCCACAAAGACCACTTTAGCCTTATCTAAATACTGTTCACTTATATGTTTCACTGTAAACACCTGGTCCACACACCCCCTACCTTTCCTAAAGCCTCCTTGTTCATCTGCTATCCTATTCTCCGTCTTACTCTTAATTCTTTCAATTATAACTCTACCATACACTTTACCAGGTACACTCAACAGACTTATCCCCCTATAATTTTTGCACTCTCTTTTATCCCCTTTGCCTTTATACAAAGGAACTATGCATGCTCTCTGCCAATCCCTAGGTACCTTACCCTCTTCCATACATTTATTAAATAATTGCACCAACCACTCCAAAACTATATCCCCACCTGCTTTTAACATTTCTATCTTTATCCCATCAATCCCGGCTGCCTTACCCCCTTTCATTTTACCTACTGCCTCACGAACTTCCCCCACACTCACAACTGGCTCTTCCTCACTCCTACAAGATGTTATTCCTCCTTGCCCTATACACGAAATCACAGCTTCCCTATCTTCATCAACATTTAACAATTCCTCAAAATATTCCTTCCATCTTCCCAATACCTCTAACTCTCCATTTAATAACTCTCCTCTCCTATTTTTAACTGACAAATCCATTTGTTCTCTAGGCTTTCTTAACTTGTTAATCTCACTCCAAAACTTTTTCTTATTTTCAACAAAATTTGTTGATAACATCTCACCCACTCTCTCATTTATATATATATAATGTCGTGCCGAATATGTAAAACTGGTCAATTAGCAAGAACTCATATAAAATTAAGGCCTTTCTAAAATTTTTTCGTATACGTTTAAAGATATATTTTTTTTCATTAATGTTAATGTAAAAATTTTTAATTTTGCACCAAAAGGAACTTAGAAAACTTACCTAACCTTATTATAAAAAGAACAATTTATTTTAGCCTAACCCAACTAAATATATTTTAGATTTGTTTACAATAATTTAATACTAAACAAACACAGTGAAATATATTTTTTTCGTTAGGTTCAGAATGATTTTGGCGAAATTATTGCATAAACAAATTTTCGCTTGTCCTATATGGCAAGATGAACGTTGTTATTTAAGCTAAGATCGCAAGTTCTGCCTATTCGGCACGACATATATATATATATATATATATATATATATATATATATATATATATATATATATATATACATATATATATATATATATATATATATATATATATATATATATATATATATATATATATATATATATATATATATATAATGTCGTGCCGAATAGGCAGAACTTGTGATCTTGGCTTAAATAGCAACGATCATCTTGCCATATAAGACAAGTATGCAATAATTTCGCCAAAATCATTCTGAACCTAACGAAAAAAAATATATTTCGTTGTGTTTGTTTAGTATTAAATTATTGTAAACGTATCTAAAATATATTTAGCTGGATTAGGCTAAAATAAATTTTGCTTGTTATAATAAGGTTAGGTAAGTTTTCTAAGATTCTTTTGGTGCAAAATTATAAATTTTTACATCAACATTAATGAAAAAAATGTATCTTAGAAAGGACTTAGCTTTAAATGAGTTCTTGCTAATTGGCCAGTTTTACATATTCGGCACGACATATATATATATATATATATATATATATATATATATATATATATATATATATATATATATATATATATATATATATATATGTATGTGTGTGTATGTGTGTGTGTGTGTGTGTGTGTGTGTGTGTGTGTGTGTGTTTGTGTGTGTCGTTAATGAAAATAGAGAAGCTGTGTTTTCGTGTATAGGGCAAGGAGAAATAACATCTTGTAGGAGTGAGGAAGAGCCAGTTGTGAGTGTGGGGGAAGTTCGTGAGGCAGTAGGTAAAATGAAAGGGGGTAAGGCAGCCGGGATTGATGGGATAAAGATAGAAATGTTAAAAGCAGGTGGGGATATAGTTTTGGAATGGTTAGTGCAATTATTTAATAAATGTATGGTATACGGTAAGGTACCTAGGGATTGGCAGAGAGCATGCATAGTTCCTTTGTATAAAGGCAAAGGGGACAAAAGAGAGTGCAAAAATTATAGAGGAATAAGTCTGTTGAGTATACCTGGTAAAGTGTATGGTAGAGTTATTATTGAAAGAATTAAGAGTAAGACGGAGTAGGATAGCAGATGAAAAAGGAGGCTTTACGAAAGGTAGGGGGTGTGTGGACCAGGTGTTTACAGTGAAACATATAAGTGAACAGTATTTAGATAAGGCTAAAGAGGTCTTTGTGGCATTTATGGATTTGGAAAAGGCGTATGACAGGGTGGATAGGGGAGCAATGTGGCAGATGTTGCAAATGTATGGTGTAGGAGGTAGGTTACTGAAAGCAGTGAAGAGTTTTCACGAGAATAGTGAGGCTCTAGTTAGAGTATTTAGGAAAGAGGGAGATTATTTCCCAGTAAAAGTAGGCCTTAGACAAGGATGTGTGATGCCACCGTGGTTGTTTAATATATTTATAGATGGGGTTGTAAGAGAAGTAAATGCGAGGGTCTTGGCAAGAGGTGTGGAGTTAAAAGATAAAGAATCATACATAAAGTGGGAGTTGTCACAGTTGCTCTTTGCTGATGACACTGTGCTCTTGGGAGATTCTGAAGAGAAGTTGCAGAGATTGGTGGATGAATTTGGTATGGTATGCAAAAGAAGAAAATTAAAAGTGAATACAGGAAAGAGTAAGGTTATGAGGATAAAGAGATTAGGTGATGAAGGATTGGATATCAGATTGGAGGGAGAGAGTATGGAGTAGGTGAATGTATTCAGATATTTGGGAGTGGACGTGTCAGCGGATTGGTCTATGAAAGATGAGGTGAATCATAGAATTGATGAGAGGAAAAGGGCGAGCGGTGCACTTAGGAGTCTGTGGAGACAAAGAACTTTGTCCTTGGAGGCAAAGAGGGGAATGTATGAGAGTGTAGTTTTACCAACGCTCATAATTATATGGGTGTGAAGCATGGGTGATGAATGTTGCAGCAAGAAGAAGGCTGGAGGCAGTGGAGATGTCATGTCTGAGGGCAATGTGTGGTGTGAATATAATGCAGAGAATTCGTAGTTTGGAAGTTAGGAGGAGGTGTGGGATTACCAAAACTGTTGTCCAGAGGGCTGAGGAAGAGTTGTTGAGGTGGTTCGGACATGTAGAGAGAATGGAGCGAAACAGAATGACTTAAAGAGTGTATCAGTCTGTAGTGGAAGGAAGGCGGGATAGGGGTCGGCCTAGGAAAGGTTGGAGGGAGGGGGTAAAGGTGGTTTTGTGTGCCATGGGATTGGACTTCCAGCGGGCATGTGTGAGCGTGTTTGATAGGAGTGAATGGAGACAAATGGTTTTTAATACTTGACGCGCTGTTGGAGTGTGAACAAAGTAACATTTTTGAAGGGGTTCAGGGAAACCGGCAGGACGGACTTGAGTCCTGGAGATGGAAAGTACAGTGCCTGCACTCTGAAGTAGGGGTGTTAATGTTTTAAAAACTGTTGTGTAAAGCACCCTTCTGGCAAGACAGTGATGGAGTGAATGATGGTGAAAGTTTTTCTTTTTCGGGCCACCCTACCTTGGTGGGAATCGGCCAGTGTGTTAATAATATATATATATATATATATATATATATATATATATATATATATATATATATATATATATATATATATATATGCAAGGAATTCGCGAGAGCATGCGAAATATACACAAACACTGATCTCTGGCTGAAGGAGACTCGAACCTACGAACCTTAGGACAAGGTACGCAGTGCTTTACCAATCTACCCACACTGGACCAATACCTTGGCGTGTAACATGAGCTACACGTTTGATCCAAGGCAGCCAGCTTTCAGGGAGAAGGCTTACAGCTTTTCATCTCATCCCCTGCATGCATCAGCCTTACTAGAGATTTGAACAGTGCAAGGAATTCGCGAGAGCATGCGAAATATACACAAACACTGATCACTGGCTGAAGGAGACTCGAACCTACGAACCTTAGGACAAGGTACGCAGTGCTTTACCAATCTACCCACACTGGACCAATACCTTGGCGTGTAGCATGAGCTACACGTTTGATCCAAGGCAGCCAGCTTTCAGGGAGAAGGCTTACAGCTTTTCATCTCATCCCCTGCATGCATCAGCCTTACTAGAGATTTGAACAATGCAAGGAATTCGCGAGAGCATGCGAAATATACACAAACACTGATCTCTGGCTGAAGGAGACTCGAACCTACGAACCTTAGGACAAGGCACGCAGTGCTTTACCAATCTACCCACACTGGACCAATACCTTGGCGTGTAGCATGAGCTACACGTTTGATCCAAGGCAGCCAGCTTTCAGGGAGAAGGCTTACAGCTTTTCATCTCATCCCCTGCATGCATCAGCCTTACTAGAGATTTGAACAATGCAAGGAATTCGCGAGAGCATGCGAAATATACACAAACACTGATCTCTGGCTGAAGGAGACTCGAACCTACGAACCTTAGGACAAGGCACGCAGTGCTTTACCAATCTACCCACACTGGACCAATACCTTGGCGTGTAGCATGAGCTACACGTTTGATCCAAGGCAGCCAGCTTTCAGGGAGAAGGCTTACAGCTTTTCATCTCATCCCCTGCATGCATCAGCCTTACTAGAGATTTGAACAATGCAAGGAATTCGCGAGAGCATGCGAAATATACACAAACACTGATCTCTGGCTGAAGGAGACTCGAACCTACGAACCTTGGGACAAGGTACGCAGTGCTTTACCAATCTACCCACACTGGACCAATACCTTGGCGTGTAGCATGAGCTACACGTTTGATCCAAGGCAGCCAGCTTTCAGGGAGAAGGCTTACAGCTTTTCATCTCATCCCCTGCATGCATCAGCCTTACTAGAGATTTGAACAATGCAAGGAATTCGCGAGAGCATGCGAAATATACACAAACACTGATCTCTGGCTGAAGGAGACTCGAACCTACGAACCTTAGGACAAGGTACACAGTGCTTTACCAATCTACCCACACTGGACCAATACCTTGGCGTGTAGCATGAGCTACACGTTTGATCCAAGGCAGCCAGCTTTCAGGGAGAAGGCTTACAGCTTTTCATCTCATCCCCTGCATGCATCAGCCTTACTAGAGATTTGAACAATGCAAGGAATTCGCGAGAGCATGCGAAATATACACAAACACTGATCTCTGGCTGAAGGAGACTCGAACCTACGAACCTTAGGACAAGGTACAGAGTGCTTTACCAATCTACCCACACTGGACCAATACCTTGGCGTGTAGCATGAGCTACACGTTTGATCCAAGGCAGCCAGCTTTCAGGGAGAAGGCTTACAGCTTTTCATCTCATCCCCTGCATGCATCAGCCTTACTAGAGATTTGAACAATGCAAGGAATTCGCGAGAGCATGCGAAATATACACAAACACTGATCTCTGGCTGAAGGAGACTCGAACCTACGAACCTTAGGACAAGGTACGCAGTGCTTTACCAATCTACCCACACTGGACCAATACCTTGGCGTGTAGCATGAGCTACACGTTTGATCCAAGGCAGCCAGCTTTCAGGGAGAAGGCTTACAGCTTTTCATCTCATCCCCTGCATGCATCAGCCTTACTAGAGATTTGAACAATGCAAGGAATTCGCGAGAGCATACGAAATATACACAAACACTGATCTCTGGCTGAAGGAGACTCGAACCTACGAACCTTATGACAAGGTACGCAGTGCTTTACCAATCTACCCACACTGGACCAATACCTTGGCGTGTAACATGAGCTACACGTTTGATCCAAGGCAGCCAGCTTTCAGGGAGAAGGCTTACAGCTTTTCATCTCATCCCCTGCATGCATCAGCCTTACTAGAGATTTGAACAGTGCAAGGAATTCGCGAGAGCATGCGAAATATACACAAACACTGATCTCTGGCTGAAGGAGACTCGAACCTACGAACCTTAGGACAAGGTACGCAGTGCTTTACCAATCTACCCACACTGGACCAATACCTTGGCGTGTAGCATGAGCTACACGTTTGATCCAAGGCAGCCAGCTTTCAGGGAGAAGGCTTACAGCTTTTCATCTCATCCCCTGCATGCATCAGCCTTACTAGAGATTTGAACAATGCAAGGAATTCGCGAGAGCATGCGAAATATACACAAACACTGATCTCTGGCTGTAGGAGACTCGAACCTACGAACCTTAGGACAAGGTACGCAGTGCTTTACCAATCTACCCACACTGGACCAATACCTTGGCGTGTAGCATGAGCTACACGTTTGATCCAAGGCAGCCAGCTTTCAGGGAGAAGGCTTACAGCTTTTCATCTCATCCCCTGCATGCATCAGCCTTACTAGAGATTTGAACAATGCAAGGAATTCGCGAGAGCATGCGAAATATACACAAACACTGATCTCTGGCTGAAGGAGACTCGAACCTACGAACCTTAGGACAAGGTACAGAGTGCTTTACCAATCTACCCACACTGGACCAATACCTTGGCGTGTAGCATGAGCTACACGTTTGATCCAAGGCAGCCAGCTTTCAGGGAGAAGGCTTACAGCTTTTCATCTCATCCCCTGCATGCATCAGCCTTACTAGAGATTTGAACAATGCAAGGAATTCGCGAGAGCATGCGAAATATACACAAACACTGATCTCTGGCTGAAGGAGACTCGAACCTACGAACCTTAGGACAAGGTACGCAGTGCTTTACCAATCTACCCACACTGGACCAATACCTTGGCGTGTAGCATGAGCTACACGTTTGATCCAAGGCAGCCAGCTTTCAGGGAGAAGGCTTACAGCTTTTCATCTCATCCCCTGCATGCATCAGCCTTACTAGAGATTTGAACAATGCAAGGAATTCGCGAGAGCATGCGAAATATACACAAACACTGATCTCTGGCTGAAGGAGACTCGAACCTACGAACCTTAGGACAAGGCACGCAGTGCTTTACCAATCTACCCACACTGGACCAATACCTTGGCGTGTAGCATGAGCTACACGTTTGATCCAAGGCAGCCAGCTTTCAGGGAGAAGGCTTACAGCTTTTCATCTCATCCCCTGCATGCATCAGCCTTACTAGAGATTTGAACAATGCAAGGAATTCGCGAGAGCATGCGAAATATACACAAACACTGATCTCTGGCTGAAGGAGACTCGAACCTACGAACCTTAGGACAAGGCACGCAGTGCTTTACCAATCTACCCACACTGGCCCAATACCTTGGCGTGTAGCATGAGCTACACGTTTGATCCAAGGCAGCCAGCTTTCAGGGAGAAGGCTTACAGCTTTTCATCTCATCCCCTGCATGCATCAGCCTTACTAGAGATTTGAACAATGCAAGGAATTCGCGAGAGCATGCGAAATATACACAAACACTGATCTCTGGCTGAAGGAGACTCGAACCTACGAACCTTGGGACAAGGTACGCAGTGCTTTACCAATCTACCCACACTGGACCAGTACCTTGGCGTGTAGCATGAGCTACACGTTTGATCCAAGGCAGCCAGCTTTCAGGGAGAAGGCTTACAGCTTTTCATCTCATCCCCTGCATGCATCAGCCTTACTAGAGATTTGAACAATGCAAGGAATTCGCGAGAGCATGCGAAATATACACAAACACTGATCTCTGGCTGAAGGAGACTCGAACCTACGAACCTTAGGACAAGGTACACAGTGCTTTACCAATCTACCCACACTGGACCAATACCTTGGCGTGTAGCATGAGCTACACGTTTGATCCAAGGCAGCCAGCTTTCAGGGAGAAGGCTTACAGCTTTTCATCTCATCCCCTGCATGCATCAGCCTTACTAGAGATTTGAATAATGCAAGGAATTCGCGAGAGCATGCGAAATATACACAAACACTGATCTCTGGCTGAAGGAGACTCGAACCTACGAACCTTAGGACAAGGTACAGAGTGCTTTACCAATCTACCCACACTGGACCAATACCTTGGCGTGTAGCATGAGCTACACGTTTGATCCAAGGCAGCCAGCTTTCAGGGAGAAGGCTTACAGCTTTTCATCTCATCCCCTGCATGCATCAGCCTTACTAGAGATTTGAACAATGCAAGGAATTCGCGAGAGCATGCGAAATATACACAAACACTGATCTCTGGCTGAAGGAGACTCGAACCTACGAACCTTAGGACAAGGTACGCAGTGCTTTACCAATCTACCCACACTGGACCAATACCTTGGCGTGTAGCATGAGCTACACGTTTGATCCAAGGCAGCCAGCTGTCAGGGAGAAGGCTTACAGCTTTTCATCTCATCCCCTGCATGCATCAGCCTTACTAGAGATTTGAACAATGCAAGGAATTCGCGAGAGCATGCGAAATATACACAAACACTGATCTCTGGCTGAAGGAGACTCGAACCTACGAACCTTAGGACAAGGTACGCAGTGCTTTACCAATCTACCCACACTGGACCAATACCTTGGCGTGTAGCATGAGCTACACGTTTGATCCAAGGCAGCCAGCTTTCAGGGAGAAGGCTTACAGCTTTTCATCTCATCCCCTGCATGCATCAGCCTTACTAGAGATTTGAACAATGCAAGGAATTCGCGAGAGCATGCAAAATATACACAAACACTGATCTCTGGCTGAAGGAGACTCGAACCTACGAACCTTAGGACAAGGTACGCAGTGCTTTACCAATCTACCCACACTGGACCAATACCTTGGCGTGTAGCATGAGCTACACGTTTGATCCAAGGCAGCCAGCTTTCAGGGAGAAGGCTTACAGCTTTTCATCTCATCCCCTGCATGCATCAGCCTTACTAGAGATTTGAACAATGCAAGGAATTCGCGAGAGCATGCGAAATATACACAAACACTGATCTCTGGCTGAAGGAGACTCGAACCTACGAACCTTAGGACAAGGTACGCAGTTCTTTACCAATCTACCCACACTGGACCAATACCTTGGCGTGTAGCATGAGCTACACGTTTGATCCAAGGCAGCCAGCTTTCAGGGAGAAGGCTTACAGCTTTTCATCTCATCCCCTGCATGCATCAGCCTTACTAGAGATTTGAACAATGCAAGGAATTCGCGAGAGCATGCGAAATATACACAAACACTGATCTCTGGCTGAAGGAGACTCGAACCTACGAACCTTAGGACAAGGTACACAGTGCTTTACCAATCTACCCACATTGGACCAATACCTTGGCGTGTAGCATGAGCTACACGTTTGATCCAAGGCAGCCAGCTTTCAGGGAGAAGGCTTACAGCTTTTCATCTCATCCCCTGCATGCATCAGCCTTACTAGAGATTTGAACAATGCAAGGAATTCGCGAGAGCATGCGAAATATACACAAACACTGATCTCTGGCTGAAGGAGACTCGAACCTACGAACCTTAGGACATGGTACGCAGTGCTTTACCAATCTACCCGCACTGGACCAATACCTTGGCGTGTAGCATGAGCTACACGTTTGATCCAAGGCAGCCAGCTTTCAGGGAGAAGGCTTACAGCTTTTCATCTCATCCCCTGCATGCATCAGCCTTACTAGAGATTTGAACAATGCAAGGAATTCGCGAGAGCATGCGAAATATACACAAACACTGATCTCTGGCTGTAGGAGACTCGAACCTACGAACCTTAGGACAAGGTACGCAGTGCTTTACCAATCTACCCACACTGGACCAATACCTTTGCGTGTAGCATGAGCTACACGTTTGATCCAAGGCAGCCAGCTTTCAGGGAGAAGGCTTACAGCTTTTCATCTCATCCCCTGCATGCATCAGCCTTACTAGAGATTTGAACAATGCAATGAATTCGCGAGAGCATGCGAAATATACACAAACACTGATCTCTGGCTGAAGGAGACTCGAACCTACGAACCTTAGGACAAGGTACGCAGTGCTTTACCAATCTACCCACACTGGACCAATACCTTGGCGTGTAGCATGAGCTACACGTTTGATCCAAGGCAGCCAGCTTTCAGGGAGAAGGCTTACAGCTTTTCATCTCATCCCCTGCATGCATCAGCCTTACTAGAGATTTGAACAATGCAAGGAATTCGCGAGAGCATGCGAAATATACCTACCTATATATATATATATATGTATATATATATATAACAGAACGCAGTCAGCAGAATCGAAGCTTCGTCTAGGGAGTCTGGCAAGGTTCGCAAGTGACATTCCAGACCACTCGGCCACAGATGCTTCAAAAGCTATGCAGCCTCGTTTACTTGCCATAGTTCCTCCTACCCAGGCACAGCAGTGGGACTTAAGCATGGTTTTAAGTTTCTTCATTCTTCTCCTGCAAGTTCTGACCTCACAAGCGACTTTTATGTCAATGCACCACACAGAAACAAGTTGAGAGCAACCTTGCCAGACTACCCTGACATGGCGTCAGATTCTGCTGACTACGATCTTTGTATATACCTCTGTTTGTGTGTGCTTCTTTGAAATATAAATCGCTTTTGAGGTCAGAACTTACAGAAGGAGAATGAAATACCTTGTAACCATTTTGTTTCATAGTATTGTCGTATTTAAAGACAACTATAACATTAAATTATTTTAGGGTGTGAGGGAAGTGAGAGAGATTTTCATTATATGATAAAAGAAACAAATTCTCAAGGTTATACTCGGTATTAGGCTCTGTCTTGTAGAATTTTTGTTTTGTTCGAGATATTGTTTATTAGATGCAATTGCATAGATTTTTTTTCTTAAATTCTTCATCATAGAAATCAGGGTATCAAAATCCTAAGGGCTCTCATAAACGTGTAAGTAAATTCACTCTGTTTAATATTTGTTTAGTAATTCGAATAGTAATGAATATTTGAACATATATTTGTAGGCTTACGATAAACATTTCACTTAAATGTTCTACCAGTTCTATGACTATGCATATCCAGAAATGGAATTGTTCCATTTATCTTATTTCCCATAGTGGACAAATGGGAGGGGCCAGTCAGTTTAATCTAGGTAGAAAGTCATTGTAAAGGCCACAGACTTAGCTCATCAACCACATATCTCAACCATTTGTTTTTGAGAGGAAGGATATTTCTGAGTATTTTGGCCTCAAAATATTCCTCTGAAGATACATGTGTAAGCACATGAAATCACTCGGGTTTTATTTCATATTTTAACTCTGGTATTTTTTTTTCATATTTACACTCATGCTTTTTATTGTGATTTCTTCCACAATGAACACCACACATAGAATCATAGAGCTGACGATGGTAAAAAGGTGAGTGGTGTGTTGAGGAGTCTGTGGAGACAAAGAACTTTGTTCTTGGAAGCAAAGAGGGGAATGTATGAGAGTATAGTTATACCAACACTTATATACATATGGATGTGAAACATGGGTGATGAATGTTGCACCAAGGAGAAGGATGGAGGCAATGGGGATGTCGTGTCTGAGGGCAATGCGTAATGTGAATATAATGCAGAGAATTCGTAGTTTGAAAATTAGGAGGAGGTGCAGGATTACCAAAATTATTATCCATAGGGCTGAGGAAGGGTTGTTGAGATGGCTATGACATGTAGAGAGAGTGGAACAAAATATAATGGAACAAAATAGGGTGTATAAAGCTGGAGTGGAGTGAAGGCGGGGTAGGGGTCGGCCTAGGAAAGTTTGGAGCTAGGGGATAGAGGCTTGGACTTCCAGCAAGCATGCGTGAACGTGTTAGATAAGAGCAAATGCAGACAAATAGTTTTTAGGATTTGACGTGCTGTTGGGGTGCAAGCAAAGTAACATTTATGAAAGGATTCAGGGAAACCAGCAGGCCGGACTTGAGTCCTGGAGATGGGAAGTACAGTGCCTGCACTCTGAAAGAGGGGTGTTAATGTTGCAGTTTCATAACTGTACTATAACCGCGCCATTTGCAAGACAGTGATAGAGTGAATAACGGTGAAAGTTTTATTTTTTTTTTTTTTTGGCCACCCTGCCTTGGTGGGAAATTGCCGATTTGTTAATAGTAATAAAAAAATCTTTTCATTCATTTCTCATCTTTTATGTTTTGTTACTAATTATCTTTCTTATTTACTTGTCCTCATAAAAAAAAACCTAGAGATTCTAAATATCGAGAAGAAGTTTGCCTTCCAGCACATAACCTCCACTAAGAACAGTTTTCAACAAGTTGTTGCTGGAATTTAGATTAATGAATTGATGGTCTATCTTCTAGATATCCTTTGCTCTACTTGTCTAAGAGTTAGCATTAATCACCAGAGTAAGTTATCCTCTTTAACTGCTAATAGTAAATGGACAAGACATGCAAATAATTATATTGATTTCCTACAAACAGTTGGATGAAAGCACTAAATGCGCACTTGGTTTTGGGCTAAGTTTAGCATCTAATGATACAACTAACCATGTTGAACTAGTCAGTACATTTTGTTATTTAGATAAAAATATCCAGTATATCACAAGATGTGATTAACCTTTGTAAGGGAATGGATTTATAGCGCGTTATTAAAACCTACTGTGCCTAATTACCCTTTTTTACTAAAGCTTTTATGGAATTGAAGAACAACCCAAATTTTCATATTTCACAAGCTGATAAACCTGATTTAATGATCATTTTCAAAAAAAAAAAATGACTAATGTTAAAATGGAAGAACCATCTTGTTAAAATGCAAGATAAAATAATATACTTATTAATTTTGAAGTTTTATAGGTAAGTGTTAAGTTATTATTGGTTTATAGAATCAGTGTTTTTTTGTTAGTTCCAGTATTTTTGTAAGTTCTTTATTTCTCTATATAAATGTTCATTCTGAATGTTGGGTTGATCTCTGTTTGCCATATTTTATGTTGACTGGTTTGTATGTTTAGTAGTGGGGACTTCTGGTTTAATTATGTTGCCGATGCAGTTATTATTGTCTAAATAATTGTTCGGTTTAAGCTGTTGTGATCTGTAGCACTGAACCATTTGTGCCAAGAAGATTTACATAGCAATACTTACACTGGTTTGTGTCACAATGTTACTTTTGTAACTGTGAATGGAATTTCATTTCATCATTCTCTCATCCAGTTAATTCAATTTTTCTACCACAGTGTTTCCTAAGAATAATTTAGAAATAAAAATTTAAAAGAGAAGGAACAGTGCAACAGGCCTACTGTCCCATTACCAACAATTTATGTTTCTTTGGTCCTGTTTGCCTTATAACTAACAATTTGTCGATATATTCCTTCTCATTTGTTTTCTTTTGGATCTCACTCGTCGTTGCTCATTCATTTTTCTATTCGCAGTTCTTATGTGATTTTAGATCGAATATGTTCTTGCTAAAATTTAAAAAATATTAATTTTTCTGTTCATTGGTGATCAGGTTCTGCCTTTGTGTTGATGCAAAACTGACTTGAATTTCCGAAGGTTCTATTAAGTTGACGTATCACTTTTTATCCTGGTGTGAAAATTAAATCATGAAACTTGTGGGGTTTGATGTGTTTGTCGTCTCATGACGATTTCGTGAGTCTTGGTGGAGTCGAGTGATAAAGAAGAGAGAAGATGCAGGTGAGAGATTAAGGAAGGATATGGGAAGAATGATAAAGAAACACATGAGAGACAGTAGACGAACAGAAGAGGAACAGTGGAATGAAATCACTGTCGAAGACAGACGCGTTTGAGACAAAGAGAGACGGAGAAGGGAAAAAATAAAGAGGGACGGACGAGAGGCAGGAGGGGAACAGAACAGAGAAGGTGCGGTTAAGACGCGGAGGTGGAAAATAAGTAGAACGGAAACAGAGTCCGTAAAAAACATGGTGATATGACATATAAAGAACAAATGAAACACTCGTTAAATGAACTAGAAAATCAATAAAATATGAACAAAAGGTGGAAAAAGTAAACAAAATACACTCAATAAAAGTCTTGAAATAAAGAACGTTTATTTGCCAGAGTTCTTGAAGGAAGGCAATTTACGGGGAAAAAAATGGACACAAATGCATTACCTTACGTCACTTTTATTGAGAACTTTTCGGTCCTTGGACCATGATCTCTTCAAATACATAATGTCTCTGCTCATCCCATATAAAACTTTCTGGCACTCACAACATCAAACTTCCAGACTTTCCCTATGTCAGACTTACATTCTTTCACCATGACAAACTTCCAGCCTCGGACAATGTTAAACTCCCTAGCTCTTCATATCTCAAACTTTCATCTCAACTTATATCAGAATTCCAGGCACAAGTTTTCAGCAGCTCCTGGAAAATAACCTGTTTACCCCGTCAGTCATATATGTAGCTACGGTAATGAATCATAGTGGAATATTTTAATTTTATATACTTTGGTAAGATCAGTTATCATGGTGGAATATTTTAATCATATATATGGGAATGACAAATTATCGAGGTAGAATTATACAGTAATCATTACTCATGAAGATAACTATGATAACCTCAATCGTATGATAAACTGACTCTTATATTTACTCAAATCTGAAAATAATTCTGTGAAATTTATTAACTCATTGTATTATTTTGAACTGGGGAACTGAAAACCTTATATTAATGCAGACTGAAGGAATGTAGGGCACTTCATTCATTTGTTTCCTCCAGAACCAGTCGTTGAAAAAAAAAATCTTGAATATTATTTATAAAAAAAGGTAAAGTTATTACATCGAAAGGAAAAAATGACCTCCGCGAGGATTAGAGAACCAGATGAAGAGCTGAATATCGAGATCATCTCTGCAGTACCCGAAAATTGGACAGTGATAGAAATAGGAACAAGATTTCCCTTTGCAAACACAAAGAGGGATGAAAAGAGTTAGAAGTTTAGTCATTTGGAACCTATTGCTTAAGCCCAGCAAGATGGGTTACCTACCATGGCTGGGAACTGACGTCCCTCTGAGTGACACTACCATGGCTGGCACAGACGTCCCTCTGAGTGACACTACCATGGCTGGCACAGACGTCCTTCTGAGTGACACTGCCATGCCTGGAACAGACGTCCTGAGTGACACCACTATGACTGGCACAGACGTCCCTCTGAGTTACACTACCATGGCTGGCACAGACGTCCCCCTGAGTGGTTGACACCTCTATGACTGGCACAGACGTCCCTCTGAGTGACACTACCATGGCTGGCACAGACGTCCCACTAAATGACACCACCATGGCTGGCACAGACGTCCCACTGAGTGGTTGACACCACCATGATTGGCACAGACGTCCCTTTGAGTGGTTAACACCACCATAGCTGGCACAGACTTCCTACGGAGTAGTTGACATAATAACTGTCCGTGGTAGTTGATATGATAGCTGTACGTGGTAGTTGACATAATAACTGTCCGTGGTAGTTGACATAATAGCTGTACGTGGTAGCTGACATAATATCAGTCCGTGGTAGTTGACATAATAGCTGTCCGTGGTAGTTGACATAATAGCTGGCCGTGGTAGCTGACCTCTTAGTTGAGAGGTGCCTATAATGCTTCATTATAGGCAATGTGGGGTTTACAGGTTTTGGGTATTGTGTGGATTACATGTTATGAAATACTAATTACAGAGGGGGCCACTAGGACACCTAGCATGGCTAGGCATTTCGGGCAGACTTAGATTAGTTCTTAACATTAAATCCTTACAGATTATGGTATTAAGGCTAAGTGACTACATCATAATTTGTGAGTTTAGCAATGTGAATGCTTTTGTTTTGGCACAATACAAAGTGTCTATATTGGAGTAGCATAGGCAAACTTATAACTAGTTAGGATTTATTATTTTAAGATTAAGATTAGTATTTCTGGATTTATAGTCAGTGGGTGAGTGAGTGTAATTGTGAACCACCAGGTGGTTATCATGTAGTTAGTTGTCGGGGTGTATCAAGGAGATAAGATGTTTTCTAACTGTAATTTTGAAAGTGATGAATGTGTCTGCAGTTCTAGAGTTTTCAGGTAGGGTGTTCCAGATTTTAGGTCCTTTGAAATACATTGAACCTGGTGTGTGGTACAATGTGGTCAGGTACGTGTGCCCGTGTACTACGTGTCACAGGTTCAGGAGTACTAGAGTTGATGTGAGAGAATTACACGAATTACCTGTAGTTGGAGGGAAGGGACTTTAGACAATAAATCTTCAGTAAAGAATGGATACTGTTTGAAAGTTATAACTTCTCGTGATTTATCTGGAGTTTACCCACATTCTAATGAAACCACCAAGACTGTCTTCAGAGTACTGGAGAGACATTTTTAACTGGAACGCTGAGTGAGGTTGTAATGGACAACAGAGGCTAGTTTACCTGCAAGAGACTACAAAGATATTTTTTTGCCATAAGCCTAACATCAGATAGGCACTGTGTTTAAAGTGCCATCCTCAAGAAAATTCCGTGTTGGAAAGAGCACACAAGACTTAAATTTGCATACACCAACATAAGCTATGCCCATCCCATTGTTTGTCCGAAATATTTGTTTCGGACAGTCGGGGTTCCAGTGAGGCAGGACCATCATCAAACTGTTTCCAGTCTGACTGCCATCCAGAACTGGAAACTGGAGATTCAGTCAGTCAAAGAACAATCTACATTTGCCAATAAATCTAGATAAGGTAAAAGAAGGAAAATTAAGTCAACTATAATATGGAAATCACAGAAATTTAACCAGAGATTACAGGATAAGACTTTTAGAAGTTTTGGATCCCATAATCGTCCAGAAATTCATTGTATGAAACAATAAGTTCTACCTAAGCTCATATTTAAAACTTTGTGTATAAAAAAATTATTGCTTTAAAAATAAATTTAACAGTTACTGTTGCAATGTTTAAAAAAAATAAATAGTATAAGTAAGAATAAACTTAAACAAGAACTGTAAAACTTTACGCAACCTAAAGTTGGAAATATTTAAGTTTAAAGTTATAAAAAATATATTAGTTCCCAAAAACTTTGATCCTGAAATTCTAAAAACGAGAAAAGTCTGAGAGGTAAAATTTAAATTAGTAAGTGCTAAGAAAAACTTGTGTAATATCATCCACGTTATCGCTAACCACCACTAATTTTATCCCCTGGCAGTAGTTAGTGGCTTCTCACGGTCCAATTGGCCATTGAGAATGTTATCATCTTGCCTCATCTGTCGCCTTGATTGGTCGTCATAGGTTACATGAACTATGTTACGAGAATATTTAGGAAAACTTTAATTATTATGTTCGAAGGCAGTAAGCTATTGTCCATCCCTGTGTGTGTGTGTGTGTGTGTGTGTGTGTGTGTGTGTGTGTGTGTGTGTGTGTGTGTGTGTGTGTGTGTGTACTCACCTATTTGTACTCACCTATTTGTGGTTGCAGGGGTCGAGTCCTAGCTCCTGGCCCCGCCTCTTCACCGGTTGCTACTAGGCCCTCTCTCTCCCCGCTCCATGAGCTTTATCAAACCTCGTCTTAAAACTGTGTATGGTTCCTGCCTCCACTACGTCATTTTCTAGGCTATTCCACTGCCTTACAACTCTATGACTGAAGAAATACTTCCTACTATCTCTCTGACTCATTTGTGTCTTCAACTTCCAATTGTGGCCTCTTGTTTCTGTGTCCCCTCCCTGGAACATCCTGTCTTTGTCCACCTTGTCTATTCCACGCAGTATTTTATATGTCGTTATCATGTCTCCCCTGACCCTCCTGTCCTCCAGTGTCGTCAGGCCGATTTCCCTTAATCTTTCTTCATAGGACATTCCCCTTAGCTCTGGAACTAACCTTGTCGCAAACCTTTGTACTTTCTCTAGTTTCTTGACGTGCTTTATCAAGTGCGGGTTCCAAACAGGTGCTGCATACTCCAGTATGGGCCTGACATACACGGTGTACAGTGTCTTGAATGATTCCTTACTAAGGTATCGGAATGCTGTTCTCAGGTTTGCCAGGCGCCCATATGCTGCAGCAGTTATCTGATTGATGTGTGCTTCCGGAGACATGCTCGGTGTTATACTCACCCCAAGATCTTTCTCCTTGAGTGAGGTTTGCAGTCTTTGGCCACCTAGCCTATACTCTGTCTGTGGTCTTCTGTGCCCTTCCCCTATCTTCATGACTTTGCATTTGGCAGGATTAAATTCGAGAAGCCATTTGCTGGACCAGGTGTCCAGTCTGTCCAGGTCTCTTTGAAGTCCTGCCTGGTCCTCATCAGATTTAATTCTCCTCATTAACTTCACATCATCTGCAAACAGAGACACTTCTGAGTCTAACCCTTCCGTCATGTCGTTCACATATACCAAAAATAGCACTGGTCCTAGGACCGACCCCTGTGGGACCCCGCTCGTCACAGGTGCCCACTGTGATACATCATTACGTACCATGACTCGTTGTTGCCTCCCTGTCAGGTATTCTCTGATCCATTGCAGTGCCCTTCCTGTTATATGCGCCTGATGCTCTAGCTTCTGCACTAATCTCTTGTGAGGAACTGTGTCAAAGGCCTTCTTGCAGTCCAAGAAGATGCAATCAACCCACCCCTCTCTCTCTTGTCTTACTTCTGTTATTTTATCATAAAACTCCAGAAGGTTTGTGACACAGGATTTGCCTTCCGTGAATCCGTGCTGGTTGGCATTTATACTCCTGTTCCGTTCCAGGTGCTCCACCACTCTCCTCCTGATAATCTTCTCCATAATTTTGCATACTATACATGTCAATGACACAGGTCTATAGTTTAGTGCCTCTTTTCTGTCTCCTTTTTTGAAAATGGGAACTACATTTGCCGTCTTCCATACCTCAGGTAGTTGCCCAGTTTCCAGGGATGTGTTGAAGATTGTGGTAAGTGGCACGCACAACATATCTGCTCCCTCTCTAAGGACCCACGGAGAGATGTTGTCCGGTC